>NC_057811.1:29478168-29778168 GCF_018294505.1 Triticum aestivum | reverse complement strand
AATATCCAGGTGCTATTTACTCTGTTTGTTTGACCGTAAATTAATTATGTCCGGAATTTTTCTACCGGCTTGTACTACTTTGTGAACACAGATTTAATATACTCATGGCATCCATGACGTACGATGTTCCGCTGCTGGATCGTGACACAAGATTTACCCTATGGCAAGTCAAGATGCATGCGTTGTTGGCACCGGCCGACTATGATGAAGCATTAGATAGTTTTGGGAAGAATCGAATTCAGGACTAGACTGATGCGGAGAAAAGAATAGATCGTAAGGCTTTGTCAGAAATTCAACTCCATTTGCATAATAATATTTTGCAAGAAGTTTTGAGCTAGAAAATGCCGCCACTCTATGGTTAAAGCTGGAAGGGATTTGTATAACTAAAGATCTCACCAGCAAGATGCATCTGAAGCAAAAATTATTCAGGCACAGATTACCCGAGGGAGATAACGTTTTGAATCATATTTCAGAATTTAAAGAGATCATATCTAATCTAGATGCAATGGAGGTTAAGTATGAAGAGGAAGATACTGCTTTAATGTTACTTAGTTCAATGCCAAGTTCTTATACCAATTTTAGAGACACCATATTATGCAGTCGTGATACTCTCACACTTCATGAAGTTTATGAAGCTTTGAACTCTAAGGAGAAGATGAAATTAATGGTGCCTCATGATGGTTCGAGTTCACTGGTAGAAAAAGGGCCTATTGTCCCGGTTTTCGAACCGGGACTAAAGGGTCGTTACTAATGCCCTAACCCTTTAGTCCCGGTTCTTACACGAACCGGGACAGATGGGCCACCTCGTGGCCGGCGCGGCGAGCCCAGGCAGGAGGGCCTGGACCAATAGCCTCCACGTGGCCAGTGCGGCGAGCCCAGGAAGGAGGGCCTTTGGTCCCGATTGGTGGCACTAACCGGGACCAATAGGCATCCACGCGTCAGAATTTCAGGGGCTGGGGTTTTTTTTTGAAGGGGGGGGGGGTTGGGGGTTTTGGGGGGTTAATTTAGGTGTTTCATATATTGTGTTAGCTAGCTAATTAATAGAGAGAAGTGTCCTCTCTTATCTCCGTGCTTGGTCGACACTACGTACTATATACGTATAGAGAGGACTAGACACGCTAGCTAGTAAGCAAATGAAGGAAACAAAAGATCGTCATGAACATATGCATACAGAGAGAAGTGATATCGACCACCTCCCCTTCTCTGAGAGATTGGTCGAACAACAAGTTCTCGTATATCTATCCGATACTACCGGCTACATATATACAATAATTATCTCTTACAATATAATCTCCTAATTATATATGAACACAGGGTCCACATAGTATTCTCCCTTTTCAGCGATCACGTGGTCAAGGAAGAATGCCGCCAATTCCTCTTGAATTGCTCGCATACGATCTGGTGCTAGGAGTTCATCCCGCATCCGAAAGATCTAATTTGAAGAAGGGGGTCAATACATATATATATGAATAAATGAAACTCGACACAAATGATGGTAATAAAATAAAATTGTGAATATTATTGCTTACGCACTTCATATTGTTCGTCAGAGTATTCCCGCTCACAGGTCGTGTGGCGGATGGACTTGCAAACGTAGTATCCACAGAAATCATTTCCTTGTTCCTGCCACAACCACTTTACAAGAAATAGAGGTCAATCAAACTGATAAGCAAGCATGCTAAATGGTATTGATGAAACTAGCGCTTGAATCACTAGGAGATGCGCGGAACATGCTACTATAGTACTTACTTTCGGGTGTCTAAATTGTAGCTTCTTCGGCAGTCCCAGAGCTTTTTTGGTGAATTTTATCCAAACCCTGCCAGACAAAGAAAACAATTACTTGATATCAGCAAATGAATAAAGTTGCTGATATGCTGGATAATGATCGATTTAACTTACTTCTCGAGCATTTGAGTCATGTCCGCATAGTCCTGGGGATCTTCTCGTCTCGAGTCTAAGACGGTTACTACTCCCTGCTCAAGCTTAATCTCTAGGAGAATATAGTGGAAGCTGCGCACGCATGTATAAGTCATCAATTACATTACCATAACCTGGACTAATAAGGGAAACCGAATATGCACAAGACAGTAACACTCACTTGAAGTTGTAAGGAAAGAGTATTATATCTTTGTTTTCATTTATTACCAACGGTCGTAGCAAGTTGGCCTCGGTATCTTTGGCATGATATTTAACCTGAGTTGCATCTATGAGATTTGTGTTAATGAACCCAATATCACCGATTTGTCTTTTCTTCAATTCGGCGATCTTCAATCTGCATAATATAGTGAGGATAATTATAAATACATGCAATGAAAGAGCTGACCTATATAGAGAGACTTAATGACAGAAGTAGTACTACTTACAGACAGTAGCAAGTGATCGTTGATTTATCGAGGGCCTTTTGATTAAAAACTAGAAGAACTCCTCAAATGGAACATTCAACATTTCAATTCCAACGAGGTCATGCACCGGTTTAACTCTCAGCGTCAAAGTATTCCTCCCCCCAGACTCTCTGCAGGTTTTCATGTACCAATCATGTAATCTTCGCATCATCGTTGTTAGAGATCTTTCATCTTTGATGAGAGGCTTCCCGTAATGGTATTTGTGTTCGTCCACCTCCATGATTTCATAATGTACATCGTCGGGCAGGTAATCTCCAAGATTGCTATAACCGGGCACCATCCTCGGATCATTAGCGACGATGTCGCTAGACACCTTGAGCGGGGGGCACGATTGGTTTGCTTGTTCGCCGAACTGGGCAATTTTTTTCCCAGCTCTCGTCGTTCTTTTAACCTTTGATCACTGACAGTACTTCCCGACCGCTCCACTTCGGCAAATGTCTTTGCAAGAATGCGCTCATAGTTGCCTCTCGGCGGAGACTTTGGAGGTTTTGTCAGGGCAGCCAGAGTGCGCTTCGCTTTCACTGGATCTACCTTCTCCTCCGGAGGTGGATGTTTCTTCGTTTTCACCCCTTCAAAGAAGTTCGTCACTTCGGCTCGCACGATCTTTCTGGTTTCCTCCTCGGTCCTCTCGTATGGTAACTTCTCTAGAGTCTTCAGAGAAGGACCGAATCTGTATTACCTCCCGCCTCTGGCAGCTGTACTGCTAGACGTCGGCGCGGCTGGGGCTGTCTTCTTTCCTTGCTTACGGGGCGGAGGAGAAGGACTACGACGCGCCGGAGCAGCCGGAGCGGCGGCGGGTCTCTTCCGCCCTTGCTGACGAGGCGGAGAAGGAGGAGGCTGGCTGCTCTAGCACGCCGGCGCAGGCGGAGAAGGAGGCGGAGTGCCGCCACGCGCCGGAGAAGGAGGCGGAGTGCCCTGATCACTCGCCGGATGAGGAGGCGGAGGAGGAGGCCGAGTGCCGCCACGCGCCGGAGAAGGAGGCTGAGTGCCCTTATCACTCGCCGGAGGAGGAGGCGGAGGAGTGCCCTTACTCGCCGGAGGCGTCCAGTTCGGAAGGTTAATGAGCTCCTTCCGCCATAGGCATGGAGTCTTCAGAGCTAAACCTAGCCGAGTCTCCCCTTCACCGGTAGGGTGGTCAAGCTGGAGGTCCTCAAATCCCTCCATTATTTCATTCACTATCACCCTAGCATATCCTTCTGGAATCGGCCAGCAGTGGTAGGTTGCGCCGGGTTCAGGAGGTAAAACAGAGCCAACAGCCGCCTTAACTTTGAAGTTCTGCCATTGCGCTATAAGGTGGCAATGTTGAGACTCCGTGATAGCATCCACTGGGTAGCAAGCAGGAGCCGTCAAGACATGCTCCGACTCAAGCAGCTCGGTGGAAGCCACGCTGCTTCTCCGCTGAGATGGTGGGGTAGCTTCGGGGATAGTTTCGGCATGTCGATTGCCGTCTCGTTCCTCTAGCGCTTGAACCCTTTTGTGCAGCTTCTGAATTTGGGTCTGCTCCCTTTTTTTCCTCCTCTCCTGGCTTTTGTAACCGCCTGCGTCCGGAAAACCAGCCTTCCACGGAACGGAGCCTGGCGTGCCTCGTGTTCGTCCAGGGTGCTCAGGATTCCCGAGGGCCATTGTGAGCTCGTTGTTCTCTCTGTCTGGAACGAACGTCCCTTCCCGCGCTGCATCGATATATTGCTGAATCCTCTTGACTGGTATTCTCAAAAGCTCGTCCGTCCAAACGCACCTCCCTGATACAGGGTCCAATTTTCCACCAGCCCCGAAGAACCAAGTCCGGCAACGGTCTGGCCACTTCATTGTCTGTGGTTCGATCCCTTTATCAAGCAGATCATTCTCAGCCTTGGCCCACTTAGGCCGGGCTTTGAGGTAGCCACCTGACCCCGTGCGATGGTGAAGCTTCTTCTTCGCAGCATTCTTCTTGTTTGTCGCTGACATCTTCTTACTCTTTTCCGATGTCTTGTGGGCCACAAATGCGGGCCAGTGATCTCTGATCTTCTCATACCGGCCGATGAATTCTGGTGTCTCTTCTTTGTCGACAAACGTTTTCAGCTCATTCTTCCACCTCCTGAATAGGTCCGCCATCTTCTTAAGAGCATGAGACTTGATTAATTGCTCTTTAACTGGCTTCTCCGGATCCTCCTCTGGCGGTAGGGTGAAATTGCCTTCAGCTCAGTGCAAAGATCATCTTTCTGCATATCATTGACATAAGACACCTCAGGGTCTTCCTTCTTAGGCTTATACCATTGGTGGATGCTGATCGGGATCTTGTCCCTAACTAGAACCCCGCACTGAGCAGCAAATGCTTCCTTTGTCCGGATAGGTTCAATCGGTTGGCCGTCGCGCGCGATTGCTGTGATCTCAAACCTTTCATCCGAGCGCAACTTTCTCTTCGGGCCTCGTCTCTTTACCGAAGTTGTGCTCGATCCGGAGGGCTAGAAAAAAGAAGAAAGACGAGTGTTAATTAATATGTGAACATACCAAAACAATGAATGCATCAATTAGCTAGTCAGCACAGGCTTAACTAATATATTTACCTGGCTGGACTCTGTTCGGTCACCGGAGCCGTCACCACGGGCTCCTTCTTGCACCAGCATTGGGTCACCGGAGCCATCATAATCATGTCTTTCCTCCTCCACTCTTCGATCACCGTAGCCTGCTTCTTCACCCTGTTCTTCTAGACCATCGTTGTCGTTAAGATACGACAAGATATCACCTCCGGCTAAGATTATGTCCCCCAACACCTCTTCTGCTTCCTCGTCTCGTCCGTGCTCCATTGTTTCTGCAAATATTACAACATGGCAATTATTACACAAACATGACAGCAGGTGGATATATTAGTGCAAACGTAGACCTAGCTTATTCCGAGTTTGGGGTGGCCTCGGCAACGCTTCAAGGGTAGGTGCGCGGCGGGAGGGGGTAGGAGACCGACATCGTTTTTTCTAGGGTTTGGGTGTCCTCGAGAGTTTTGGTCGAGCGAGAGGGCCGGGGGGTGCTCCCGTGGTATAAGTTATCACGGTCGAAGTTATCCGGGAGGGGGTTATATCGACAACGAAGACATACATACATGGGAGAATAATGTTATCGGGGAGGGGGTAGGTCGAACCCCCCCTCGTGTTGAAGTTATCAGGACACGGGGTATATTAATAGAGGAGAAAAAGATATTAATAGAGGAGAAGATTGAAGAAAAAAAAGAAGAAAAAAAAGAGGAGAAGAAGAAAGGAATAGAGGAGAAGAAGAGAAAATAGAATATTCTATTTTCTCTTCTTCTTCTTCTCTATTCCTTTCTTTTTTGCTTTTAATGTTTTGAACAGAAAATGATTTGATAATTTTAGTTGCATAAATTTTATATAATTTTAGTTTCAATAATACTAGAGGTTTATAAAAGTTTTTTTGTTGATTCCTTTTGCTATTGGAGTTTTATAAAAGCTTTTTAGTTGATTCTTTTGGCTATTGAAGAATATTATAGTTTTGTCTTAGTTGATCATAACAGCATATTTTAATTGATTATTTTTAGTTCATTCTTTTTGCTATTAGTTCATGAGCTATAAATGACCCTTAAATTGAGAAGCACTACAAATGAACTCTGAAAAGGTTGAAAGTTGGCATGGTATCATCATTTCACCCACATAGCATGTGCTAAAAAGTTGAGAGGGTTACGGCAAAAACTGGATGCACTTCGTGTACAAAATGGACAATCTCTTTCGAAGTATCAGGATTTCGAACGAAAACTCATCAGTTACAAAGGGATTTCATTTTTTGAACTTATTTGAACTCCAGACTTTTTGTGTGTTCAAAATGCACCATTCAAAACCACATCATCAATTTTAAACCCTTTCTGACTTCATTTGTTATTTGTCATGCATTTACTGATTTTTTGAGCTATATGACCGTGAAATTAAAAAGCACTACAAATGAACTCTGAAAAGGTTGAAAGTTGGCATGGTGTCATCATTTCACTCACATAGCATGTGCTAAAAAGTTGAGACGGTTATGGCAAAAACTGGATGCACTTCGTGTACAAAATGGACAATCCCTTTCGAAGTATCAGAATTTCGGACGAAAACTCATCAGTTATAAAGGGATTTCATTTTTTGAACTTATTTGAACTCTAGACTTTTTGTGTGTTCAAAATGCACCATTCAAAGCCACACCATTAATTTTAAACCCTTTCTGACTTCATTTGTTATTTGTCATGCATTTACTGTTTTTTTGAGCTATATGACCGTGAAACTGAAAAGCACTACAAATGAACTTTGAAAAGGTTGAAAGTTGGCATGGTGTCATCATTTCATCCACATGCATATGCTAAAAAGTTGAGAGGGTGACGACAAAAACTGGATGCACTTCTTGTACAAAATGGACAATCTGTTTCGAGATATCAGGGTTTCATACGGAAACTCGTCTGTTACAACAGGCATTTCAAATGAACTACAAAAGGTTGAAAGTTGGCATGGTATCAGCATAATAGTTGTGGAGAGAAAGTCTTCACTTTTTCTTCGCTTGTGTCCTTTGCTTATTGCGCCGTAACCATGGATAATCTTCATCGTTTATCAGGATGCTTGGGTCAGCCTTGACTTTGAAGGGAGGAATTTCATGAAACTTTTCATAATCTTCAGACATGTCTGTCTTGCCCTCCACTCCCACGATGTCCCTTTTTCCTGAAAGAACTATGTGGCGCTTTGGCTCATCGTATGATGTATTCACTTACTTATCTTTTCTTTTTCTCGGTCTGGTAGACATGTCCTTCACATAGATAACCTGTGCCACATCATTGGCTAGGACGAACGGTTCGTCAGTGTACCCAAGATTGCTCAGATCCACTGTTGTCATTCCGTACTGTGGGTCTACCTGTACCCCGCCTCCTGACAGATTGACCCATTTGCACTTAAGCAAAGGGATCTTAAAATCATGTCCGTAGTCAAGTTCCCATATGTCCACTATGTAACCATAATATGTGTCCTTTCCCCTCTCGGTTGCTGCATCAAAGCGGACACCGCTGTTTTGGTTGGTGCTCTTTTGATCTTGGGCGATCGTGTAAAATGTATTCCCATTTATCTCGTATCCTTTGTAAGTCAATACAGTCAAAGATGGTCCCCTGGACAACGAGTACAGCTCATCACAAACAGTGTTGTCACCTCTGAGACGTGTTTCCAACCAACTGCTGAATGTCCTGATGTGTTCACATGTAATCTAGTCGTCGCACTGCTCCGGGTGTTTGGAGCGCAGACTGTTCTTGTGTTCATCGACATACGGGGTCACCAAGGTAGAGTTCTGTAGAACTGTGTAGTGTGCTTGAGACCAAGAATATCCGTCCCTGCATATTATTGAGTCCCCTCCAAGCGTGCCTTTTCCAGTCAGTCTCCCCTCATACCGCGATTTAGGGAGACCTATCTTCTTAAGGCCAGGAATGAAGTCAACACAAAACCCAATGACATCCTCTGTTTGATGGCCCATGGAGATGCTTCCTTCTGGCCTAGCGCGGTTACGGACATATTTCTTTAGGACTCCCATGAACCTCTCAAAGGGGAACATATTGTGTAGAAATACGGGCCCTAGAATGACAATCTCGTCGACTAGATGAACTAGGACGTGCGTCATGATATTGAAGAAGGATGGTGGGAACACCAGCTCGAAAATGACAAGACATTGCGCCACATCATTCCTTAGCCTTGGTATGATTTCTGGATCGATCACCTTCTGAGAGATTGCATTGAGGAATGCACATAGCTGCACAATGGCTAATCGGACGTTTTCCGGTAGAAGCCCCCTTAATGCAACCGGAAGCAGTTGCGTCATAATCACGTGGCAGTCATGAGACTTTAGGTTCTGGAACTTTTTCTCTGGCATATTTATTATTCCCTTTATATTCGACGAGAAGCCAGTCGGGACCTTCATACTGAGCAGGCATTCAAAGAAGATTTCTTTCTCTTCTTTCGTAAGAGCGTAGCTGGCAGCACCTTCATACTGCTTCGGAGGCATGCCGTCTTTTTCGTGCAAACGTTGCAGGTCCTCCCGTGCCTCAGGTGTATCTTTTGTCTTCCTATACACGCCCAAGAAGCCTAGCAGGTTCATGCAAAGGTTCTTCGTCACGTGCATCACGTCGATTGAAGAGCGGACCTCTAGGTCTTTCCAGTAGGGTAGGTCCCAAAATATAGATTTCTTCTTCCACATGGGTGCGTGTCCCTCAGCGTCATTCGGAACAGCTAGTCCGCCGGGACCCTTTCCAAAGATTATGTGTAAATCATTGACCATAGAAAGTACGTGATCATCGGTACGCATGGCGGGCTTCTTCCGGTGATCTGCCTCGCCTTTGAAATGCTTGCCTTTCTTTCGACATTGATGGTTGGTCGGAAGAAATCGACGATGGCCCAGGTACACATTCTTCCTGCATTTGTCCAGGTATATACTTTCAGTGTCATCTAAATAGTGCGTGCATGCGTGGTATCCCTTGTTTGTCTGTCCTGAAAGGTTACTGAGAGCGGGCCAATCGTTGATGGTTACAAACAGCAACACGTGCAGGTTAAATTCCTCCTGTTTGTGCTCATCCCACGTACGTACACCGTTTCCATTCCACAGCTGTAAAAGTTCTTCAACTAATGGCCTTAGGTACACATCAATGTCATTGCCGGGTTGCTTAGGGCCTTGGATGAGAACTGGCATCATAATGAACTTCCGCTTCATGCACATCCAAGGAGGAAGGTTATACATCCATAGAGTCACGGGCCAGGTGCTATGATTGCTGCTCTGCTTCCCGAAAGGATTAATGCCATCCACGCTTAAACCAAACCATACGTTCCTTGGGTCAGCTGCAAACTCAGCCCAGTACTTTCTCTCGATTTTTCTCCACCGCGACCCGTCAGCGGGTGCTCTCAACTTCCCGTCTTTCTTACGGTCCTCACTGTGCCATCGCATCAACTTGGCATGCTCTTCGTTTCTGAACAGACATTTCAACCGTGGTATTATAGGAGCATACCACATCACCTTCGCAGGAACCCTCATCCTGGGGGGCTCGCCGTCAACATCACCAGGGTCATCTCGTCTGATCTTATACCGCAATGCACCGCATACCGGGCATGCGTTCAGATCCTTATACGCACCGCGGTAGAGGATGCAGTCATTAGGGCATGCATGTATCTTCTGCACCTCCAATCCTAGAGGGCATACGACCTTCTTTGCTGCGTATGTACTGTCGGGTAATTCGTTATCCTTTGGAAGCTTCTTCTTCAATATTTTCAATAGCTTCTCAAATCCTTTGTCAGGCATAGCATTCTCTGCCTTCCACTGCAGCAATTCCAATACGGTACCGAGTTTTGTGTTGCCATCTTCGCAATTGGGGTACAACCCTTTTTTGTGATCCTCTAACATGCGATCGAACTTCAGCTTCTCCTTTTGACTTTTGCATTGCGTCCTTGCATCGACAATGACCCGGCGGAGATCATCATCATCGGGCACTGGTTCCTCTCGATCTTCAGCAGCTTCCCCCGTTGCAGCATCATTGGGCACATCGTCTGGTTCCTCTTGATCTTCAGCAGCTTCCCCGGTTGCAGCATCACCGTATTCAGGGGGCACATAGTTGTCATCGTCCTCTTCTTCTTCGCCGTCTTCCATCATAACCCCTATTCCTCCGTGCCTCATCCAAACATTATAGTGTGGCATGAAACCCTTGTAAAGCAGGTGGGTGTGAAGGATTTTTCGGTCAGAGTAAGACTTCGTATTCCCACATGTAGGGCATGGACAACACATAAAACCATTCTGCTTGTTTGCCTCAGCCACTTCGAGAAAATCATGCACGCCCTTAATGTACTCGGAGGTGTGTCTGTCACCATACATCCATTGCCGGTTCATCTGCGTGCATTCCGCTAAACCGTACAAATGTCAAGGAAAATGGAGCTTTCAGGTCGAGCTTCGAGAGGAGAAAGCTTAACTACTGTGGCTCGGGCATTTCATCGAACACCTCATGTGCATAGGAGGTGAGCTAGAGCACCACAAAGCCCTCCCCTTGCCGGCCAGAGAAAAATAGAGCACTGCAGTGCTCTGCTCGCGGGCAAGGGGTATATATAGGCACCTCATTGGTCCCGGTTGGTGCCACCAACCGGGACCAAAGGCCTCTTTTCAGCAGCCCAAAGGGCGGGAAGCGGCGGCCTTTGGTCCCAGTTGGTGGCACCAACCGGGACTAAAGGGGGCATTGGTACCGGTGGCACCAACCGGGACTAAAGGGGGGGCATTGGTACCGGTTCGCCACCAACCGGGACCAATGCCCACCTTTAGTCCCGGTTGGTGCCACCAACCGGGACCAAAGGACATGTGCTGCCCGGGTCGCAGCCAAAGTTTAGTCCCACCTCGCTAGTTTAGAGAGCTCGAGAGTGGTTTATAAGCGCTGCTGCGCCCACCCTCTCGAGCTCCTCTCAATTGCAGGCTTTCGGGCCTAACTGTACACTGTGTGCCTGTGGGCCTACTGGGCCACCTGCGGGCCTGAATCCTGGCCCATGCTTGGGTTTCTAGTCGTATTCAGGCCGTGGTGGCCCAGTAGATGGCACTTTTTTTCTTTGTTGCTTTATTTATTTTATATTGTTTCTACTTACAACAAAATACTTACTGTTGCTATTTTTATTTATTTTATTAAAGTTTATTTTTAATTCTTTTTGCTTTTAGGTCACAAAAATTATAAAATTTCTGTTAGTGCCATTAGTTTACAAATTTGAATAGTTTAAATTTGAATTCTTTGAAATTTGTGTGAATCAGTAGTTTGTGATTAACTTTACTATAAAAATAGATTTTGGAGTGATTCTTTTTCTTGCTATTTAATATTACTGTGTTTTATGATTCTATTCAAAAATAGATTTTGTTATTTTAGTTTCTAACAAAAAAAATTTATGATAATGCTTTTTGCTATTAAAGTTTCTAACAAAAACATTCTTTATGAAAATTCTTTTTGCTTTTAATGTTTTGAACAGAAAATGATTTGATAATTTTAGTTGCATAAATTTTATATAATTTTAGTTTCAATAATACTAGAGGTTTATAAAAGTTTTTTTGTTGATTCTTTTTTGCTATTGGATTTTTATAAAAGCTTTTTAGTTGATTCTTTTGGCTATTGAAGAATATTATAGTTTTGTTTTAGTTGATCATAACAGCATATTTTAATTGATTATTTTTAGTTCATTCCTTTTGCTATTAGTTCATGAGCTATAAATGACCCTTAAATTGAAAAGCACTACAAATGAACTCATTTTTTTGAACTTATTTGAACTCCAGACTTTTTGTGTGTTCAAAATGCACCATTCAAAGCCACATCATCAATTTTCAACCCTTTGTGACTTCATTTGTTATTTTTCATGCATTTACTGAATTTTTTGAGCTAAATGACCCTGAAACTGAAAAACACTTCAGATGAACTCTGAAAAGGTGGAAAGTTGGCATGGTATCATCATTTTAACCACATAGCATGTGCTAAAAAGTTGAGAGGGTTACGGAAAAAACTGGATGCACTTCGTGTACAAAACGGACAATCTCTTCCGAAATATTAGGGTTTCGGACGGAAACTCATCAGTTACAAAGGGATTTCATTTTTTTGAACTTATTTGAACTTCAGACTTTTTGTGTGTTCAAAATGCACCATTCAAAGCCACATCATCAATTTTCAACCCTTTCTGACTTCATTTGTTATTTTCATGCATTTACTGAATTTTTTGAGCTAAATGACCCTAAAACTGAAAAGCACTTCAGATGAACTCTGAAAAGGTTGAAAGTTGGCATGGTATCATCATTTCACCCACATAGCATGTGCTAAAAAGTTGAGAGGGTTACGGAAAAAACTGGATGCACTTCGTGTACAAAACGGACAATCTCTTTCGAACTATCAGGGTTTCGGACGGAAACTCATCTGTTACAAAGGCATTTCATTTTTTTGAACTTATTTGAACTGCAGACTTTTTGTGTGTTCAAAATGCACCATTCAAAGCCACATCATCAATTTTCAACCCTTTCTGACTTCATTTGTTATTTTTCATCCATTTACTGAATTTTTTGAGCTAAATGACCCTGAAACTGAAAAGCACTTCAGATGAACTCTGAAAAGGTTGAAAGTTGGCATGGTATCATCATTTCACCCACATAGAATGTGCTAAAATTTGTGAGGGTTACGGCAAAAACTGGATGCACTTCGTGTACAAAATGGACAATCTTGAACTTATTGTGTGTTCAAAATGAACCAGTCAAAGCAGAGACTGATTTTGAATGGTGCATATTCAACACACAAAAATTCTGTAAAGATCGCCAACCCCAACATAAAAAAATGAGCATAGATGCACCTATAGAGAAAATTCAACCTAAATTCATAATAAATTTCTAAGAATTTCAAAGAAATTTACTCTGAATTTAGGTCAAATTCCCTGTATAAGGGCATCTATTTTCAGTTTGAGAGGAGCTCAACAAGGCAGAGAGGGACGGGCTTATAAACCGGTGTGAGCGCCCTTCGGTTGGCGAGGTGGGACTAAACTCTGACCGCAACTAGGACCAACCCTTTAGTCCTGGTTTGTGCCACAAACCGGGACTAATGGTCATGGGCCAGCGGCTCTGCTCTGCTCGCGGGCGAGGGGGCACCTCATTGGTCCCGGTTCGTGGCATGAATCGGGACTAAAGGGCAGCCTACGGCCCCGGTTCATGCCACCAACCGGGACCAATGGTGGTGGGCCAGGAGCGAGGCCCATTGGTCTCGGTTCGTCCCACCATCCGGGACCAAAGGGGCCAGACGAACCGGGACCAATGCCCCCACGAGGCCCGGCAGGCCTTTGGCCGCACGAACCGGGACCAATGCTCACATTAGTCCCGGTTCGTGAATGAACCGGGACTAATGTGAATATTGCCCTGTGACCAAAGCCCTGTTTTCTACTAGTGGTTCATCCCAAGCTGAGGGATTATCTGTTCGTGGCAGGACAAAGGAGAAGAACTCCAATAATGGAAATAGAGGCAAAAGTAAAAAACGGCTACAGGGGTCGGTCGCAATCCAGAGACAAGAAATATTGCAGATATGGCAAGGGAGACGGGCATGACATCTCAGAGTTTTTCAAGTTGTAGAATAAAGAAAAGAGGAAAGGTAACAAACAAGGTGGAAATTTTGCTGACGTTGCTCGTGATGATAGTTCTGATGATGCTCTTGTCGTTATTGCTGGATGTGCTGAGACCAATGATGAGTGGGTACTTGACACTGCATGCACCTTTCATATGTGTCCACATAGAGTTTGGTTTAATACTTTTGATTCCACTACTTCTGCTGGTTCCATTTTGGGTTTTGATAATTCACCATGCGAGATTGAAGGTATAGGTTCCATTCGAATCAAGATGTTTGATGGTACAATCAGAACTTTGACAGATGTTCGGTATATTCCGAAGATGAAGAGAAATCTTATCTCTGTGAGTGCCCTTGATGCAAAGGGGTACAAGTACCGGTGGAGATAGTGTTTTGAAAGTCACCAAAGGTTCCCTTATTGTGATGAAAGGTGATTTAAGTTTGACCAATGGTCTTTATTACCTTCGAGGTTCTACCGTTTCTGGTAACGCTACTCCAGCTATTTCAAATAATTCAGATTGTGATGCTGCTAACCTTTGGCATATGCATCTTGGACATATGAGTGAACTTGGTTTGGCAGAGTTAAATAAGCGAGGTCTTCTTGATGGATATGAACCTGGTAAACTGAAATTTTGTGAGCATTGTATCTTTGGCAAGCACAAGAGGGTGAAGTTCAACACTTCGACTCATACAACCGAAGGTATTCTTGATTATGTTCATTCTGATTTATGGGGACCATCTCGCAGAAAGTCACTAGGTGGTGCTAGTTACATGCTGACTATTATTGATGATTATTCGAGAAAAGTTTGGCCTTATTTCTTGAAGCATAAATATGAAGCATTCTCAGCATTTAAGGAATGGGAGATTATGATTGAGAGACAAACTGAAAAGAATGTAAAGATACTTTGCACTGATAATGGTATGGAATTTTGTTCTAAGCAATTTTAGAATTATTGCAAGTCTGAAGGCATTGTCAGACACTACACCGTCCCTTATACTCCTCAACAAAACGGTGTTGCTGAGCGTATGAACAGGACCATTATTTCCAGAGCCCGTTGCATGTTGTCCAGTGCAGGTTTGCACAGGCGTTTTTGGGCTGAGGCCACTTCCACTGCTTGTTATCTCATTAACCGTTCACCATCTATTGCTCTTAATAAGAAAACTCCAATTGAGGTATGGTCTGGTTCACCTACTGATTATTCACAGTTGAGAGTTTTTGGTTGCACTGCTTATGCTCATGTTGATAATGGAAAATTGAAGCCTAGGGCTGTTAAGTGCATCTTTCCTGGTTATAAGTCTGGTGTTAAAGGTTTTAAATTGTGGAATCCTGAAACACAGAAGGTTGGTATTAGCAAAAATGTTATCTTTAATGAATCTGCTATGTTACATGATGTTTCATCTACTAATGTTCCTGTTGAGAGCGAACAGCAGGCTACTATTCAGCATCCTACTGTTCAGGTGGGGCATGTTATTGATTCAGGTGATACATATGGTAAGGAAAATGTTGATGGACATGATGATCCCGTCGTTGATGATGAACATGTCACTCCCACTCCAAATCAGCGTATTGTTCCACCCAGTTGGAATCTCGCACGTGACAGAGTTAGGTGGGGTATTAATAAACCTGACAGGTTAATTGAAGAGTGCAATATTATTTCTTTTGCTTTATCTGTTGTAGAAGAAATTGAAGGTAATGTTGAGCCTTCTTCATATTCCGAGGCTATTATTTCTGGTGATAGTAATAAGTGGATGACCGCTATGCATGATGAGATGGAATCACTTGAAAAGAATGGCACTTGGGATTTAGTAAAATTGCCTAGAGAGAAGAAACATATTCGTTGCAAGTGGGTTTTTAAGAGGAAAGAAGATGTTTCTCCTAATGATGAGACAAGATATAAAGCAAGGTTAGTTGCTAAAGGTTACAGTCAGATTCCAGGTATTGACTATAACGAAGTCTTTTCTCCTGTTGTGAAGCATAGCTCTATTCGCACTTTACTCAGTATTGTTGCCATGCATGATCTTTTTCTTAAACAATTGGATGTTAAAACTACATTCTTACATGGAGAATTAGAAGAGGATATTTATATGGAACAACTTGAAGGTTTTGTTATTCCTGGAAAAGAAAAGCTTGTCTGCAAGTTAATGAAATCTCTTTATGGATTGAAGCAACCCCCTAGACAGTGGTACAAGAGATTTGACACTTTTATGCTCTCTCAAGGTTTCAAAAGATCTAATTATGAAAGTTGTGTTTATTTGAAAACTGTCAATGGTTCAATTATTTATTTGCTCCTTTATGTTGATGATATGCTAATTGCTGCAAAGAGTATGCCAGATATTAATGAACTAAAGAAGCAATTGAGTAATGAATTTGAGATGAAGAATTTGGGTGTAGCAAAGAAAATACTTGGCATGGAAATATTCAGAGATAGACCGTCTGGAAAAGTATATCTAAGTCAGAAGGGATATATTGATAAAGTTCTTCGTCGTTTTAATATGCATAATGCCAAGCCGGTGAGTACTCCATTAGCTGCACACTTCAAATTATCATGAGCTTTATGTCCTAAGTCAGATGCAGATATTGAGTACATGTCTAGAGTTCCCTATTCAAGTGCAGTTGGTTCACTTATGTATGCCATGGTTTGTTCTCATCCTGATTTATCATATGCATTGAGTGTTGTCAGTAGATACATGGCTAATGCTGGAAAAGAGCATTGGAAAGCAGTTCAGTGGACTTTCAGATACCTGCGAGGTACTTCTAATGCTTATTTATAGTTTGGGAAAACTGGAGATGGACTTGTTGGTTTTGTTGATTCTGATTTTGCTGGTGATTTGGATAAGAGAAGATCACTCACAGGTTATGTTTTCAACATTGCTGGTTGTGCTGTGAGTTGGAGAGCAACTTTGCAGTCTATTGTGGCTTGTTCCACTACTGATGCCGAGTATATGGCAATTTCTGAGGCATGCAAAGAAGCTATCTGGTTGAAAAGTTTGTATACGGAGCTTTGTAGAGATTCATCTTGCCCTAAGTATTTAGTGACAGTCAAAGTGCTATATATCTTACAAAGAATCTAATGTATCATGAGAGAACAAAGCACATTGATGTTAGATATCACTATATTCGAGATGTTGTTGTTGAAGGTGATTTGTAGGTATGCAAGATAAATACTCATGATAATCCTGCTGATATGATGACAAAGCCAGTTCCTACCAATAAGTTTGAGATTTGCTCAGACTTAGTTGGTATTTCTCATTAGTCTTATGGACTTTGACGCACAAGGTGTTTATGCTGATTTGGATGGAGTTATTCACTTTCTTCGACTACTGGAGGGAATTTGGCTCAAGGTGGAGATTGTTAAATTGTGATCCAAATTCTAGTACCGTGTTGGACTAGACGTAGTACAACTGGTGTGGGCCTTTGCGTTGACGTCGACGCGAACGAGTACAACTCGTTTACCTGTCCTCCAAGGACTCTTATGTATTGCCCTCATATATACCCCATGTAGTCGCACCTAAAGACTGTTTGTCGTCCCGTGCATGTAATACTTCTCCATCATAGTGATTGCGTCTTTGTGCGTTCGTGATTTTTTCCCGCAAGGGTTTCCACATAAAAATCACTAGCCAGAAAAACACCACCTTCGGCGGGGAGCGAAAGCAGCAACTGCGAGGATTTGGCTCGCCGATACGAGCAAAGGCGGCGCAATACCCCCTTCCGTTCCGCAGCTTTGAGCTGCAGTGGGAGCTGCCAGTCCCCCGAGATGCAGATGGAGCCGGTGAGACGCTGCCAGGCCATCGAGATGCAGATGGAGGCGCAACACCTCCGAGCTGTAGCGAGAGCCGCTCCGCCGCCAAGCTGCAACGTGAGCCGCCGTGAAGATGGGGTCGTGCTTTCTCTCAAGTACGAGTACAGTGGGGAGAGGGGAACGAATCCAATGAACTGGTCGACGGAACGAAGACCAACAGTCAACCACGTCGCGATCTCTGCGTTATATGCGCCACGCGTGTGTTTAGGTGTTGAGAATGTGTGGGTCTTTGTCACAGTGGCACAGTTGTAATTTTATATTGGTGCTAATTTGTAACACTGGTATGATCTTTAATGTTTTGTCTAATTTATTCCAACTATTAAATATAAGAGCATCTGCACCCATAAGTATCATAATCTGGCCCCAACGGCCTGCGGACGCGTTGCGCATCCGCGGATAGTGATTAGTCAGCACACAAAAAACCGTATTCATGACCAGATACCTCATTTGCAAACCATCAAATCCATACAATTACATGCAACTAAACTATTCTAAATTTTCTTCAGCGACAGTCCTTATTGCTCCGCCAGTGTCCATGTCTTTTTCTTTGCTTTGCAGGGTGAAAAAACTTGTATTACTCAAACTCCACGTTCATACAATCCATCACAGCTAACTCTGAGGATTCTTGAGGTCCAGAATCCAACCAAGTCATGGTTCTACCCTCAATTCAAGCAAACTTAGCTAGGCTATCACTAACCTTATTCTGGCTACGATTTACATGAGTAATACAACTTTCACGAAGATACATAAGATATTTGATTTCCTTTAAGATGGACGAGTAGATGGATCTGTCAACCTCAGAAGCTTGGATCAACTTCACCGCCACAATTGAATCCATTTCCACGATCACTGGTGGCTCACTTCTGTGGATGGCAAAGGACAAACCTTCCATACATGCACACAACTCAGCTTCAAGTGCCTCGTGACAGGAGAACAATTGCCTGCAAGAGGACAAGATGATGGCACCCATGTCATCTCGTAGCACCATTCCAGCACTGTCGTTCCGTCATCAGCAAAGGAACCATCAGTACTGAGCTTCACCCATCCAGACTTTGGAGTTGACCACTTAGTAGCAGTTTTGTTCCTTGTCATTAGTGGATTCAGATTTTCATAAGTGATGATTGACTTGCCTTTGCTTGGATCAGCAGAGAGATATGTTTTTATACCAATCAGAGCGTCCAAATAGCTTACCAAGAATGTTCTTGAAGCTTCCATGGGCGGGGTTGGTTTATGGTGTACGACCTCGTTATGGATATGCCACACCCTCCACATGGAGATCAACAACATAGATCTCTCCACTTCCTGAAACGGTTCAAGGGCATGCAACAGCCACTCATCCCCGTTGTTTTGCAAGGTAGACAAGCACGGGAGTGGCCAAACCTCAGATATTACTTCCCATAGGATTCTCGCAAAAGTGCAACGACAGAGAGCATGGTAACAGTCCTCGGGTTCAGCAGCACATACAGGGCAAAGGTCACTAGTTTCAAGTCCTCGCCTCTGCTTATTGCACCATGTCGGCAACGAGTTAGTAGCAACACGCCAAGCAAAATTCTGGACAGTAGAAGGAACACCCGATGATCATATAAGCTTCCAGCATGAGCGGCGTCCATCAGGTCGCGAGCTAGAGCCCGTTGCCGAGCTCCTGTGAACCTCTTCAAAACCAAATTGATATGCACTTTTGACCGAAAAAATGCCGAACTTACCCGGACCCCAAGCCAAGGTGTCGTCCTCCTGCCTAGGGGACGCCCTGATTTTCAATATCTCGTTCACATCAGCCGGAAGGAAATACTCCTGTAGTGGCCCTAAATTCCATGAATCATTATCATTGAGCAGATCAGACACGAAGCGGATTCTGCATCTCCCTTGTAAGGTGATGGGTTTATAGGATCCCAAGACCCTTCTCCCCCCAATAGTGTCCATGTCTAGTGGCCGGTTGCGCCCCTCGGAGTGTAAGTACGGTCGCCCACGAGGAAGAGTAGGGCATGGGACACGCGTTGCTCGAGGCGTCGACGTCTCCCATGTCCTACACTTCCTCATCGGAGCCCGGAGCTTGCACTAGTCAGTGGATGTGAGATCGACGATGGATCCATCGTGGTCGGAGGCGGACATGTACACCATGATGCGGTTGCAGCACCAGGGGTCGCCGGACATCCATTGCGACACCAGAGAATGTGACTCTACATGTGATGTGATTGTTGTTGGAAATTAATTCTGTCTATAGCAGGGTAAGATATTAAGCTTGAAATTAGTCATTTAGGGTTTACACTATTATTTGCATTTCACGTTTCTTTTAAGTAGCTTCCACCTGGTACTATTATGCGCCAATACATGATAAAAAATATGGACCATAATTATGTGGTGTGCAAAATCTCAAAAGCACTTTGGAAGTAATAAAAGTAAAATTGGTTTGTTATGAGCAGCAAGGATCTTGATATGGTGCTGAAAAGCACTAACCCCTTCATCGTTCACATACATTTTTTGTTCCTTTACTAATTTACTTTTCTTGGCATTTTTTGTGTGTATCCGTTTTTATGACCAGCTTGACCATTCCTCTCGAAGGAGTAGTTCAACTCAAAAAGAGCATAGAATTTGAGACTGCTTTATCTTTCATGCAATAGTTCATATTCAACAACTAACTTTAGCCAAGAACAAACCATCAGCAAGGAAGTGTAACCTGGGATAGGTGTGCAGAAATCCTTGAGAAAAAAAGATAATCACAGTGAAATGCTACTTTCCAGTGATTTATTGTGGACCTTCAATTTTTTCGTAGGGAACTGAAAAGGTTTGGGGAGAGAGGAAATTGATTTTCTTCTTATTGCACATTTTTTTCTTCCATTTGGTTGTCTCTTGAAAGCTAATGCTGTTGCAGTTTCTATTTTTTTACATTTTCACTTTTGTTGGGAGAGATGATGCTCTTTCTTGGGAAATTACTTATTAGATAGTACAATAGTCACCTTACAGAGTTCTTCCCCCAATGTTTTTGTGTGTGCAACTATGATAGGTTTTCCTATTTATTTACTGTACAGTTTTATTCTCCAGAAATGGTAAAAAAGTTAATCATGAGGACAGCAACAGACTACATATCTAAGTTACCAGAAGCTGGGTTATCAAAGCAATATACATGATCCATCTCTGGATATGTAGATTTTCTTACAGAAGTTGGGTGATCAAAGCATTCTACATGATGCAGTCATGATTTTCTTTTAGCCTATGAATTGTAGGGCTTAGAGCATTCTTTGAATCATCTTTGAATTTTAATATATAGCACTATGCATGAACAATTTCCTTATGTTTAAAGAATACCGGTCTCTAAATATTCCAACCTGCACGGTTTGTGTTGAGGATATAGACCTTAGAGTCACCCGCCAGGAGGGGCCGGGTTACTCAGAATGGTCATTGCCAGAAGCCCGGCGCCAAGCTTGAAGACGGTGGGTCAAAGATGGGCTTAAGACCCGGACATGGCTTAAGGCCCGTAGTTACAATCATTATTATGGTAGAACTTGTAGTGTAAGGCAAGAATAGTTGAGAGTCCGAGCCGGACACTCTTATGAGCCGGCCGGGACTCTGAGAGTTGCTGGGCGTCAGCCTCCCTATATAAAGGGACGACCCGACAGCGGTTTAGGGACAAGTAAGATCTCGTCGAGAGCCAGGCATAACAATTAAGCTCCCTGGTCATCGAAACCCTAATCAATACCACCTCAACTAGACGTAGGCTTTTACCTTCACCGTAAGGGGCCGAACCAGTATAACCCTCGTGTTCCTTGTCCCGTTAACCCCTTCAAGCTTCCTAGCGGAGATGGCTCCACGACTAAGTCCTAGCTTGAGGACATCTGCCGTGACAATTCCACGACAGTTGGCGCCCACCGTGGGGCCAGCGCACGGTGGATTTGAGTTCTTGAAGGGCAGCTTCGAAGGGCTCAAGGGATACGCTGTGGGCCGGATGACCAAGAGTCGTCGCGGCAAGCTCTACATCGACGATGCAAACTGGGGCCCCGACGCCGGCTCAATTGAGTACGGGTACCGGGTCCCCTTCGGCGGAATTCATGTTTTCATTGGCAAGATTGGTGAGCCGGGCCCTGAGCCGGATCTCTGCGCCGATCTCATCGAGACAGCTCAGCGCGCATGACCCGCCCGGGCCCGGCCTGCCTTAAAGCATGCTTTTGTGGGATGTATCCATGGGGGGCTCTCTGATCGATCTGGATCTGGTGATGAGACGGCCGCCGGCCCTGATGGCGAGTCGTCCACAGATGATTCAAACTCGTTGTATCAACTTCAAGATGGCAGGCTCATGGGTTGTTCCGATGGTAATAGTATTCCGGACCCGTTTGAGCCGCCAAGTCAGGTTGGAGTCTTTATGGCCGGTGCACAGCCTGTTCAGAACCCTGCTGCTGGAGCGGGAAACCCGGTGCCCTCTCCGGCTCAGGTGCTGATGGATCTCACGGACAAGATGACGGCCCTGTTAACTGCCGCGGTTGACCCAGCGGATCAAGCTCAGCATGATGCGGAGGTGGCGCAATTAAGGTTAGATTTAGTGAAAGCTAAGGAGGACCTGGCAGCGGAAGGGATCAGGATGGCTGCGGAGAGGGCGGCTCTCGACGCCCAAACACAATTGATCCAGGCGCAGTCTTTCCGGCTCACGATGGATCAGAACGCGTCCAATGAGGTCATGAGAAGGAGGCATCAGAAGGCCCAATCTCGGCTCCCTCCGGTTTACGATCCACGAAACCTCTTCAACACGCCAGGTGCAGGGTCTAGTATCCCGCCAGGGGTCATAGTGCCCGGGTCTGGGACCCCTATTCAGCCACAAGTGATGGGGCCTCCCCAGGTGCCCCCTGCCCCGCCTCAGTACGTGCCAATACCACCGGGTCATTATGCCAACCCGCTGGAGAACATGGTCGCCGCGGCAGCACGACTGGCGGCTCTCCCAATTGACGGCGACTCTCCGACGGCTATTGAAACCCGCCGGGTCAGGGAACTCCTTCAGACAGCACTGGTGCAACAAGAGGCGTACACCTACAGCCGGGACAGGATCCACTCGACCCCTCGTCCAGGCCGGAGCCCGAGTTACAGCAGACACATGGTCTCAGCGACCGGCTCAAGTAACGTCCTACGCCATGCTAATGGGGCGGGTCATAACGGAGCCTTTCATGCAGCAGACCAAGACAGAGTGCGGCAAGAGGCGGAGCAGGTGCCTCAGTTGACGGCTTACCAGATTCCCCCGGCTTACCCGACGACGTCTGTCGACGTGGGTATCCCCACCAGGACTGGGGGTGTCCCTTGTTTAGTACCAGCTATCCGCAATGAACGTCTACCCAAGGACTTCAAAGGCCCTAGGAAGGTGCCTAATTACACGGCTGACTTACAACCTGCAGCCTGGATCGAGAGTTACGAGATGGCCATGGAACTGCTGGAGGTCAGTGAGGCGGCAATGGCCAAGTACTTCACCATGATGTTAGATGGGACTGCCCGCACTTGGTTGAAAGGGCTACCACCGAATTCCATCGGGTCCTGGGCTGAGCTGAAGGCCCGGTTCATCCAAAACTTCAAGGATACCTGTAGGCAGTCTATGTCAATTGTGGATTTGACTAACTGTAAGCAGCAGGAGGGTGAATCAACGACACATTGGATTCGCCGGGTCAAGGAGATCATACATTCATCAGATAAGATGGATGCCGGCTCTGCAGTCTTAATGTTGGAGCAGAATTGTCGTTTCGTGCCCCTGAAGATGAAACTCGGGCGGCTTAAGCGCGACTGCAATGATATGGGTACACTGATGGCGGCTCTTGTCAAGTACGCCGATTCTGATGGTACCAAGGACCCCGCTTCAGATGATGAAAGGACAGGGAAGGGAAAGAAGAATGGCAATGGCAAGGGTCCTCAGCATAACCCGGGGAATCAAGGAGGTGGCAAGCGCAAGGCCGATGGCAGCCTAGAGTTTGTAGCCAACGCCAGCTCACAGGGTAATAACCAGCGACGCAAGGGGAGGCCCCCTCCCCGAGCCGGCGGGTCAGGCCCGACGCTGGAGCAGCTGTTGAATGAGCCTTGTCCAAGGCATGGCTCTAGAGAGAAGCCAGCTACCCATCTATGGAAGGATTGTGCAATCATGAAGGCCTTTAAAAATTACAATGGCCCGGGCGGCGGCTCAGGCGCCGGCGGTTTTCATGGCCCGGGCGGCGGCTCAAATTCTAATCCTCAGAACGGTCAAGGGGGATTTAATCAGCAGTCTGGCCAAGGTCATCAACAACAGCAGGGGGGTTATCAGACCAATCCAAAGCAGCTTAGCGGTGGACAGTACCATGTGTTTACCACCAGTCTGTGTAAGCGAGATCAGAAGCTTCATAAGAGGGCTGTGAACGCTGTTGAGCCGGCGGTTCCACGCTACTTGCGGTGGTCTGAGCAGCCTATAGTGTGGAGTAGGGAGGATCACCCTCCCCGGGTGGATAATCCGGGTCACTTGGCCTTGGTGGTGGCTCCTCAGGTGGGAGGATATAAGTTCACTAAGGTGCTCATGGATGGAGGCAGCAGCATCAACATCCTCTATTATGAGACGTTCCGTCGTATGGGGTTGATTGATAAGAACCTCAGCCAGTCAAACACTATTTTCCACGGTGTGGTACCTGGTAAGTCGGCTTATCCAGTCGGCAAGATCGAGTTGGAAGTGGCCTTTGGAGATGAGCACAACTACAGGGTGGAAAAATTGACCTTTGAGGTGGTCAAGATAAGAAGTCCGTACCATGCCATATTTGGGCGGCCGGCTTACGCCAAGTTCATGGCGCGGCCGTGTTACGTGTATTTACAGCTCAAGATGCCGGGTCATAATGGGACCATTACGGTTCATGGAAGCCGGAAGGTGGCCCTGGAGTGTGAGGAAGGCGATGCAGCTTATGCAGAATCTGTTTGTGCAACAGAGGAGTTAAAGTTTTAGAAGGACAACGTTGACCCAACAGATATGACCTCTCTGAAAAAGCCGACTACGGAGCATGAGCCGGCAATGAAATTCAAGTCGGCTGATGAGACTAAACTTGTTGATTTCGTTCCAGGAGATTCATCTCAGCAGTTTAGCATCAGTGCCAACCTGGATCCAAAATAGGAAAGCGCGCTCATCGAGTTCATCCGTGAGAATAGGGACATCTTCGCATGGAAGCCTTCTGACATGCCAGGTGTACCTAGAGAACTCGCTGAGCACACTCTCAATGTTGATCCGAAATTTAAGCCGGTCAGGCAGTTCCTTCGGCGGTTCAATGAGGAGAGGCGGAAAGCTATTGGTGAAGAGGTGGCCCGGCTCTTGGCGGCCGGGTTTATTGTTGAAGTCTTTCACCCAGAGTGGTTAGCTAACCCGGTCCTCGTACTCAAGAAGAACGACACTTGGCGGATGTGTGTGGACTACACGGACTTAAACAAGGCGTGTCCAGCTGATCCTTTTGCCCTTCCCCGTATTGACCAAATTATTGATGCTACGGCAGGTTGTGCGCGCTTAAGTTTCTTGGATGCTTATTCCGGTTATCATCAGATCAAAATGGCAGTTAAGGACCAGGAGAAGACGGCGTTCATCACTCCCTTTGGAGCCTTCTGCTATGTATCTATGCCCTTTGGACTCAAGTGTGCACAGGCGACTTATCAGCGTTGCGTGCAGAACTTTCTTCATAACCAGATTGGGCGCAATGTTCATGCTTATGTGGATGATATTGTGGTTAAATCTATAAAGGAGGAAACCCTGATAGATGATTTGAGGGAAACCTTTGATAATCTCCGGGTTTACAAGATGATGCTTAACCCAGCCAAGTGTGTTTTTGGTGTTCCTGCAGGCAAACTCTTGGGTTTCTTGGTTTCTGACAGAGGCATTGAAGCTAACCCGGAGAAGATCAAGGCCATCACCTCCCTGGCTAAGCCGGCGTGTATAAATGATGTTCAGCGCTTGGCGGGTCGCATCGCTGCTTTAAGCCGGTTTATAAGCCGTTTGGGTGAGAAGGCCATGCCATTATATCAGTTGATGAAGAAAACTGATAACTTTGTCTGGAATGATGCAGCTAATACTGCCTTTGAGGATTTGAAGAAGCAGCTGGCAGAGCCCCCAGTCCTTGCTGCTCCGGTTGATAAGGAGCCCTTATTATTGTATGTGGCGGTGAACACACGAGCTGTCAGTGTGGCTGTGGTGGTGGAGCGCAAGGAAGAGGGTAAGGAGCATTCGGTTCAGCGGCCGGTTTATTATGTCAGCGAAGTGCTCATCGAGTCCAAATAGCGGTATCCACATTGGCAGAAGCTTGTTTATGGTGTGTTCATGGCGAGCCGGAAGCTTAAGCATTATTTCCAGGGTCATCCCATCACTGTGGTTAGTTCTGCTCCTCTTGGTGATATCATTCAAAACAGAGAGGCCACAGGAAGAGTAGCTAAGTGGGCCATAGAGCTCGGACCTCATGGTCTCAAATACGTGCCACGCACTGCTGTTAAATCTCAGGCCTTGGTGGATTTCATCAATGATTGGACAGAGTCACAAGTGCCCGAGCAAAAGCCGGATAACACATATTGGACTATTCACTTTGATGGGTCCAGGCAGTTGGAGGGCTCGGGGGCTGGAGTCGTATTGGCTTCCCCTAAGGGTGATAAGTTCCATTATGTGCTACAATTGATGTTTCCTTGTACCAACAACGCAGCTGAGTACGAGGCCTTGCTCCACGGTCTTCGGATGGCTAAGGAGATGAGCTTGAGCCGGGTAAGGTGTTTCGGTGACTCAGACTTGGTAGCTCAACAAGTATCTGGCAAGTGGGACTCTAAGGACCCTCTCATGGCGGCTTATCGCCGCGAAGTTGATGCCATTGCTGGGCACTTTCAGGGCTACCAAGTAGAGCACATTGATCGCAGGAAGAACGAGGCGGCTGATGCCCTAAGCCGGTTGGGCTCTAAGCGAAAGCCGGTGCCGCCTAATACTTTCCTGGATGTCCTGTATAACCCTTCTGTTAAGTTGCCTACAGAGGAAGACTTGGTTGTCCCTGACCCGGAGGCACGACTGGTGGCGGCTCTCCACGTCATACCGGACTGGACAATGCCCTATCTGGCTTGCATGACCCGGGGAGAGTTGCCTGAGGATGAAACTTTGGCCCGACAAATAACCCGGCGGGCTAAGTCAATGATTGTTATCAATGGCGAGTTGCATCACCGCAGTGTTACGGGAGCATTCCAGCGTTGTGTCTCCCCTGAGGAAGGTCAAGAGATCTTGCGTGAGATTCATGAAGGGGATTGTGGCCATCACGCCGGCTCAAAATCTCTTGTGGCCAAGGCTTTTCGTCATGGTTTTTATTGGCTGACGGCTCATGCTGATGCGAAGGACTTGGTCAGTAAATGTTATGGTTGCCAAAGGTTCTCACGACGGGCTCATGTGCCGTCTCAGGAGCTGAGGATGATCCCAATTACTTGGCCCTTTGCGGTCTGGGGGCTTGATATGGTTGGGCCTTTTAAAAGGTCCAAGGATAAGAAGACCCACCTCTTGGTGGCAGTTGACAAATTTACCAAGTGGGTTGAAGCGGAGCCAGTTAGCAAGTGTGATGCAGCCACGGCGGTTCAATTTATGAAAAAGGTGATTTTTCGCTTTGGCTTTCCGCACAGCATTATAACTGACAATGGCACCAATCTATCCAAAGGCGCCATGGGAGAATTTTGTCAACGAGAGCATATCCGACTTGATGTTTCCTCGGTGGCTCATCCTCAATCCAATGGTCAAGCTGAGAGAGCTAATCAGGAGATTCTGAAGGGCATCAAGCCCCGGCTTTTGGTCCCTTTGCAACGGACGCCGGGTTGTTGGGTGGAGGAGTTGCCCTCCGTGTTATGGAGCATCAACACTACTCCTAACAGGTCTACATGTTTTACGCCTTTCTTCATGGTTTATGGGGCAGAAGCAGTCCTCCCCAGTGATATCCGTCATGACTCGCCTCGAGTGGCGGCTTATGTTGAGGCGGATAATGAGCAGGCGCGCCAAGAAGCTCTTGACTTGTTGGACGAACAACGTGATGTGGCAGCAGCCCGCTCAGCGATTTACCAACAAGACCTGCGCTGTTATCATAGTCGCCGGGTTAAATCGCGAGTCTTCCAGGAAGGCGATCTCGTGCTCCGGCTCATCCAAGATCAAACAGATGCGCACAAGCTATCCCCGCCTTGGGAAGGGCTCTTTGTGGTCAGCAAGAATTTGCACAACGGGTCATATTACCTCATTGACATTCGGGAGCACAAAGATTCACGTAAGTCGGAGGAAGAGACCCGTCGGCCGTGGAACATAGCTCAGCTTCGGCCTTACTACACTTGAGCCACTGGCTCTTATAATGTACATATTTCTCTCAGCCATGTATATATTATGATAAGCAATAAAGCAGGACCTCTGTCCTTTTTTCTCCTCCGAATGTGCACATGTTGTTTTCATTACAAGATCATATGATAATTTGAAGGAGGGTCTGGCTTATGATCGTATTCGAATCTAACCATGCACAATATAGTCAATTGGGGGCTTCCTGTTCAAACATAGGTCGTATTCGAACCAAAGAGAACACAGCTGTCGATACCCATTTGATTGGAAAAGTGCCGAGCTCATTGGGGAGTTTTCTGTGATCATATTTGAATCATAATTTAACCCCTTTGGGAACCGACGTGGATCGTATTCGAATCAGCGTCGTTAAACAATTCTTAAAATCACTTGGGGGCTTCCTGTTCAAACATGGGTCGTATTCGAATCAAAGAGAACATAGCTGTCGGTACCCTCTTGATTGGCATCGCCACACCCACTGGGGGCTATCACTACTGGAATCAACTAATTTGCCATCTGCCAGCTCTTTGCCGTCTGCTAGCTGACGGCAAAGAAGCTCCTTGCCATCAGCTACCCAGAAGCTGACGACAAAGAAGTGGCAGACGGCAAAGAAGCTCTTTGCCATCCGCCAGCGGACGGCAAAGAGAGCGGTGGCCCCCACCCCCCGCCCGTTTGGGGAAAACTTAACGCCCCACCTCTTTGCCGTCTGCTAGCAGACGGCAAAGAGGCAAAAGGGCGGACGGCAAATAGTGGCGGACGGCAAAAAGGAGACTACCTAACGGCCCCCACCCCCCGCCCGTTACTCTCTGTTCTCTCCCTCTCTCTCCTCTCCGACGCGCACTACATCCCACCACACATCCCACCCCACATCCCACCCCACCGCCGCCGCCCGGCGCCCCGGCCCCACCGCCCCGAGGCCCCGCCGCCCCCCCGCCCCGGGGCCTCGTCGCCCCAGCCCCCCGCCGCCCCGGCGCGCCGGCCCCCCCGCGCCCCACCGCCCCTGGCCCGGCTCCGCCGCCCCAGGCCGCCCCGCACCTCTCCTCCACCGGCCACCTCCTCCACCGCCCCGCTCCCCTCCTCCACCGGCGACCTCCTCCACCGGCCCTGCCTCAGGTGAGCTCTACCCCTTTTTTTTCCTTTTTTTCTGTTTTTTTAGTTTTAGGTTTAGTTTTAGGGCCGCAAACAACACTAAAAAATGTTCGTACATAAAGTAGTTCGTACATAAATAGTAAAAAACTACTCGGCGTCGCTATCTAGGTCAATCACGGCCGGGCCGTTGCCGCCGTCATCGTCGCTGCTGGACCGGTTCGCGACGTCGTCCCAGTCCACCGGGACGTCGTCCGAATCCTCTTCCTCCTCCGCCGCCGGCGCCTGCTGCCACTCCGGCGGCACCTGCTACCACTCCGGCGGCGCCATCGCCGCCTGCTGCGCTGCCATCGCCGCCTGCAGCGCCGCCTCCTCCTGGGCCTCCAGCGCCGCCTGCTGCGCCGCCATCGCCGCCTGCTGCGCCGCCATCGCCGCCTCCTCCTGGGCCTCCAGCGCCGCCGCCGCGGCGGCCTCCTCCGCTGACTGCGCCAGGATCGCGAGGAGCCCGGGCGTGTCCTCCGGGTCGCCGTCCTGCTGGAGCGCCGCCTGCCCCGGCGGGATCACAACCTCGGCCGGGGCTGCTGGGGCAGGGGTGGGAGCGGGTGTCCTGCGCGGCTGGGAGGGCCCGGCTCCATGAGAGAGATCACCGATAGGGAGCCCTCGGGCGGCGCGCTTGAAGGCGCCGATGACGTCGTCGAACCGCTTGCCCTTCCAAAAATGGCGGCGGCCCTTCCGGTTGTAGCGTCCCCCGGGGTGCGCGCGAAGCTCTGCCGGCGTCGCCGGTACGCCCTGCGTGGGGAATCCGTCCGCGGAGATCCTCCACGGCCACGGCAGCTTCGCCGCCGGCGGCACGTAGAGGCCGAACCGAGCGAGGTCCTCCGTCTGCCCAACGTGAGGCTCGACGGCCAGTGGCCGCCCGGTGCCGCGCCGTCGGAGTCCGAGTCGCTGGACGCCATCCCGCGAAGAGAACGCGCGTGTGAAGAGGGAGAGGAGGGGGGCGGGGCGGTGGAGGAGGTGGCCGGTGTGACCAAACTCGCCGCGCAGGGCGGGTTTTATAGCGCCGGGATTTAATGCGGCAGGGAGGCGCCGGGCCGCGGAAGACGAGATGGCGGCGTGCGGAAGACGAGATGGCCACGCGGAAGACGAGATGGCCGCGCGGAAGACGAGATGGCGGCGTTGACCGCGAGGCATCGGGGCACGCGAGGCAGGCGAGGCGGCAGCCGGCAGCGCGGCAGGGGTGCAGCGCGGCAGCGGGAAGCGGGGGGCAGGCGACGCGGCGGCCGAGGCGGAAGTGGCGCCGCAGGCCGATGCGGCGGCCGAGGCGGAAGTGGCGCCGCAGGCCGACGCGGAAGCGGGGGCGGCCGATGCGGCGGGCGAGGCGGAAGCGGGCGAGGCGGAAGCAGACGGCAAAGGCACTAGAAAGTTTGCCGGCCGCGGCGGATGGCAAAGGCCTGCCGTTAGCCACTTAACGGACTGAGAGCACAATTATTGCTGTCTGCTCTCGTTGCCGTCCACGGCAGACGGCAAAGTTTCTTTGCCGTCAGCCGCCAGGAAGCAGACGGCAAAGCAGCTGTTTACCGTAGCCTACTTTGCCGGAGCCTTTTACCGTCCGCGGCTGATGGCAAAGGCCTTTGCCGTCCGCCGTTCATGCCTTTGCCGTCCGCCATGGCAGACGGCAAAATAGCTGATTCCTGTAGTGTATATGATCACATTCGAATCCTAGCATAACCCCTTTGGGACGGGTCTCTGGTCGTATTCGAACTGGAAACCCCTACGTTTTTCTGACTTATAGCGAGTTCTTCTGATTACGTCAAGTATGCACGGCCGGGTCTCACTTTGCTGGCTTAACTTTGATTTGCAGTACTAGTCGAACACAATTGGCGTTATTAAGACTGGTAAACCGGAATTGAGGTACCAACCTCATAGCCCGGGTTATCTAAGCCGACAGTGTGCTTGCAAGCTGGTAAGTGTGTTGTTACGATTATATCAAGGACATCATTGAGGGCCAGTCTTTGGTGAATCATATTCCGGGTTATAGGCATAAGACTATGATTCTCCATGCGGTAAGCCGCTTCGAGACTTGTGATTTGTCTTTTCATGCAGGGTAGTTAAAGGTAACTATTTTAGCTTAAGGAATATGCCTGATCAACTGTAACCCGGAGACATATAAGGAAGCAACTTTCATAAGGATTCAGCATTCAGCACGTGCACGATGGCACGGCACAGTTAAAGTGTTGACCCTATTCTATTACAAGACTCGTTGAGTCCAAAAGGGTGAAGCATTGTTTCACATAAATCGTCTACCGAGTTACGACGCTTGCTGGGTTGAAGTCTCCGGCTCATCCCTCTCTTCTCCTCCGGCTATTCCCAAGGTCTGGAAGGTCGACGACTTCCAGTCGATGCCGCTCAGAGCTTCGAATTGAGCTTCCTCGTCAATTAACCCCGCCGGGTCAATCTCCGGGGCGAAGGTGTGCTTGCGAGTCGGCGGGATTAAGCTGAGGGCCTCATAGCGTGGAGTGGGGATCCTCTGATTCTCTGCATCGTAACCCGGCTGATATTTAGTCAGATCTGTATCATTGCCAATCAGAGTGGCCACCGGGCGTATGATCTTCACGCAAGCTGCGAAGTCCTTCTGGTCAAAGGCGGTGCCGTCTTCCTTCAAACTGGGGTAGCCCAGAGCGATGTCCGCCGGGTCTAGCTCTGGAAGGAACGCCTTAGCCTGGCTTAGAGCCGCTATGGCTCCGGCTCTTGCAGACGCCCGTCGCAGCTCTTGGATGTGTTGAGGGAGAACGGCGAGCCGGCGAAGAACCTCAGCCAGGTGAGTCGGCACCTTGTTGGATAGGGCCACCACAGCCAGAGCACGATGTGACCCGGTGTAGAGTTGCTCCACCAGGGTGTACACGGCTTTCAGCTTGGTTAGCACACTTTGGTTGAGGTTGGCGCTTCTGGGACCTGTTTAACAGAATAAGATAAGCCGCCGACAAGGATGAGTTATGAGATATATAGATTCTAAACTTGATGAAAGCTGGTGAGATGACTTACCAAAGATTGCGGCAACCATATGGGACACTTGGCGCTTTAAGCCGGAGAGTTCGGCGGTCTTCTCTGAGAGAGCCTTCTCCGCCTGTTCGGCCCGGCTCACCAGAGTGGCCTTCTCTTCGGCCCAGGCTCTCCGTTCAGCATCAAAGTCTGTCTTCAGCTTTTCTTGCGCAGCAATGCTGGACACAAATTTGGCGTTTGCTTTCCGGATCTCCGTCTCTTGCGTCTTCAGACGGGTCTTCAGATAAGCGATGTCAGCTTCAAACTTCTTGCCAGCAGCCTGCATAATTTCCGGGTTATAGCATGAACAGTTACTATGCAAATTTAAAAGTCCCAAGCGTTTTCCAAGCAAAGACACTTGGCACTTGGGGGCTAATGCGTATCGAACATTCCTATCTACAAATTTCCTGTTCATGGAAGTAAGCCGGAACTTAAGTCTACAACATATTCAATCATAAGTCGTCGACTTGGGGGCTAGCATGGTAAAGGTAACTATGCCGTAAGTAAGAAGACAGAAGAGTGATACCTCAGACTTCTGCTGAATCTGGTTCACCATGGCGATCTCTAAGTCCCGGGTCTTGTGCACTTGGTTGATATAGCCGGAGATGACCTCTCCGATGCTCAGATTGGCATAATCGGTGAGGTCCAGATTGGCCCGGTGGCGCCCTAACAACTCCTCCTTAGCGGAGCACTTGGCCAGCACAGTAGGTCTCCCTGGCTCAACATATTCTGTCCGGGTGATTACTACATCCGGGTCATCTGCTGGTTGAGCCGAGCTGGAGGCCTCCGGGTTAGCAGAAGCTTCTGCTATGGGCTTGTTGGTTGGAGCAGCGGCCTCAGGAGCAGAGGCAACTGGCGGTTCTTGAGCGGCTATCTCCGGCTCAGGCAAGTCCGGTTCATCGTCCGGCTTGTTCTTCTTCGCCCTTTTGCTGAGTTTTGCCTGGGCACTGAAAAGACAGAAAGGTTAAGCACAAAAGTGTAAGTAAAGACAAAATACAACATGAGGTGATCATCATTACCCGGGCACGGTCTTGAAAGCCGGCAGATTCGACTGCATAGAGTCGCCAGAAGAGGGGGAAGTTTCCTGATAATTTGAGTCAGAAGAGTTGAGCGGTTGACGTATAACACCTGCCAAAGGATGAAAAGGGTACAACTTTGAGATCACCTCGGTCCGGCGTTTCTTCGATGCGTCAGGTAACCCGGAGGAGAGGTCAGTGTCTTTGTTGGTCCGGGTGTGCCGCCGGCTTTCATGAACCTGTCGCTTCAAAATAAATTGAGGATCTTGATAAGCTAAAGGATGTGAAAAGCTTACTTTCCGGGTTACCCTTCGGACTTTCAGCCTTGGCAAGGGCTCCGAGTCGGAGGAAAGTGACATTACCTCTTCAACCACCGGGTTACTTGCGCCGGTGTCATCCTGTTGGTGAACAGTATTGGTAAGGTGGACAGAAATAAATAGCAGATATAACAAGAGCTTACAGGTTTAGGGGTTACCACTGACTCGGAGCTGTCGCTTAATTGCATCAGCTCTGAAGCAGTAGGCCTACTTCCCTTCTTGCGGGGAGCGGCTTTCTTCGCCTTCCTGGCCTTCTTGGCCGCCTCGTGGTCATATTTGACCTTCCAGAATTTGTCATCAGCCTGAAAAATACAATGATGATTTCTTAAAGATTCAGATGAAGGTTATCTGCAGACGGAGATAAAATGTTCAAATCAGCGGCTTACTGCTGGGGCTGAGTTGATCTTGCAGAAGGGGGCTAACCCGGTCCTCCCGCGGTTTGCCAAGCTCTCGTTCAAGAGAGCCTTGGTCATGTCCTCAGCAACATCTTCAGGAAGATCGTTGCGACTGTGTCTCTGGGGGTCATCCTTTCGGCCCGTGTATTCGCACATTAAGCCGGGGCGGCGACTCAATGGGATCACCCGCCACGAGATCCAGACCCGGACCAGATCGATTCCGTTGAGACCATTGCCCAGGAGAGCCTTGATCTTGTTTATGGTGGGGAGCAGAGGTTGGCGCTCCGCCTGAGTCAACTTGTCGGACAGAGGGTGAGTTGGTTCCAGACGTGAAGGGCGAAAGCCGGGCAGCGGGCTCTCGTCAGCCGGCGACGTGTCTTGGCAATAGAACCACGTCTGGTTCCAGTCTTTTGGGTGACTCGGCGGCTCGGCGTAAGGGAAGACGCAGTCTCTCCGTCGCTGAATGGAGATTCCGCCGAGTTCCAAACTTGGCCCGTTGGCGCACTCATTCTGGCGGTTCAGGTAGAAGAGCTCTCTGAAGAGCAGCAGGCTGGGCTCTTCTCCAAGATAAACCTCGCAGAACACTTGGAAATTGCATATGTTGGACACTGAGTTGGGTCCTATATCTTGTGGCCGCAGGTCAAAGAAGTTCAGCACGTCTCTAAAAAACTTTGAGCCGGGCGGTGCGAAGCCCCGGCTCATGTGATCCGCAAAAATGACCACCTCCCCGTCCCTTGGCTGTGGTCTCTCCTCTGATTGGTTGGGGGCACGGTAGGACATGACGTCCTTCTTGGGCAAGTAACCTGACTTGACAAAATCCGCTAAAGTCTCGTTGGTGACATTGGACTTCATCCAATTGCAAGTGATGGAGGCTTTAGGAGCTTTGGGAGGCATGGTGAAAGTCGGCAGCCTATGATAAAAGGAAACGTCCGGTTTAATTATAAGCCGGAGGAAATTTACAGTTCAATGTTAAAGTGGCGGCTTATGAAGGGGACTAATGACATATATCTAAGTGCACCGGGTTATTTAAGCCGCCCGAAGTATTGAGAGTAATTCGATTGTCTACGGCCTTATCACAGATGAGCCGGAAAATTCTATGGCGCATGGTCTCCTTTGAGTCGGAAGGTTCTACGGCGCGTGGTTTCTTTAAACCAGAAATGTAAACCGCCATGACTCAATGAGTGCAGTTTTTTACTAAGTGTGGTGAAAACAAGTTTCACACATTGCAGTAAATAATTTGGATCAAAATGGTCGGTCAAAAGGAAAGTTTCTAGACCTAAAAAAAAGACGCAGGGGAGTTCTTGAGCTCGAACGAGGCCTTTATGCAGTAAAAAGAGGTCTACTTGCATTTGAAATGAGTACTAAACGGCCGCCGCACTGGTTCTATACTATCCTAAGATCAAAAAGAGGCAGTAAAAAGGAAAACTACCAAGAACTCGCGGGCGGCGGCGGAGAACACGGAAGAACAGGATGAACCTACTGCAGATCTGTTCTACGGGGCAGTCAGAACATACAGGTGCTGGTGAGTCGCGGAGGTCGCCGCCGTTTTCTCTGGACACAACAGGTTGATGCAGCGGCCGGAGTTGGTGAGGAGGAGGAGACCCGCGGTGGCGACGGCAACAGAGCTTGAGCGGAGGAACAGTGGCGCGAGGAGGAAGAACGGGTGGCTGAAGGACCGACGGACCGGGTTATTTATAAGGACGAGCTCATAAGTGGGCGCGAGAAACGAGGAGACCACGGCGTGGTTATCTCCCCGTGAAACGCCTCGATTTTCGGGATGGCAGTAAAGATAAGATCCGTTGCGGATCTGGTGGAGTAAAAAACGGACTTAATGGAAGATGATGTCACGGTGGATTACCCGGAGTCCAGAGGATGACGTCACGCCGGGTTATGGCCTTCACACAATTATAAGCCGGCGATTTTTCTGTCGAAAGGATTGAAGATTGACATGAGCTGGCTCATATCAATCTGGGGCCTAATGTTGAGGATATAGACCTTAGAGTCACCCGCCAGGAGGGGCCGGGTTACTCAGAATGGTCATTGCCAGAAGCCCGGCGCCAAGCTTGCAGACGGTGGGTCAAAGATGGGCTTAAGACCCGGACATGGCTTAAGGCCCGTAGTTACAATCATTATTATGGTAGAACTTGTAGTGTAAGGCAAGAATAGTTGAGAGTCCGAGCCGGACACTCTTATGAGCCGGCCGGGACTCTGAGAGTTGCTGGGCGTCAGCCTCCCTATATAAAGGGACGACCCGGCAGCGGTTTAGGGACAAGTAAGATCTCGTCGAGAGCCAGGCATAACAATTAAGCTCCCTGGTCATCGAAACCCTAATCAATACCACCTCAACTGGACGTAGGCTTTTACCTTCACCGTAAGGGGCCGAACCAATATAACCCTCGTGTTCCTTGTCCCGTTAACCCCTTCAAGCTTCCTAGCGGCGATGGCTCCACGACTAAGTCCTAGTTTGAGGACATCTGCCGTGACAATTCCACGACAGTTTAAAAACTTGGTTTGCTATCGACCTTTGTGCCATCGGCATAGTGGGTCATCTAGTAGTAGTAAAACAGGAATGCATGAACTAAAGTTTAAACAACGTAGTAACCCAACTTAAAGAGGTAATCAAATTCTGAAACTCCCGTGTGGACATGCTTGAGGAAAGAACACTTGAATTATTATATGGATCAAACAACACTCTCTCTTGTCAACTCTAAGCGCACAGTACTAGTGAGTCAGCCAATCACAAAGCCTACTATTACATGATCTATCAATTGTCGTCTAGCATTGAGGAGGATGCAAAATCGACCCTGCTGAGTTCAATTTTACAACTGAAAACGCATGTAGTTGCAGCACTTTCATCATAGAAGAGAGAACAGATTAATCCCAACTCCCAAGCTAACACAACACAGTATATATACTACTCCCTTGATCCACATGGGAAAACAACTAACACACTCCAGAATATTAAAACCAGAATAGAAAAACAGAATTTCCAGAACAAATATGCTGATGCACAACATAAGCCTATCCAATGGCAAGGATGCACCTTTAATAACTTTCTTGATATTACTTATACATAGCAAAGTAACAGTTTCAGAAAGAAACATAACTTCTCACGCGTGTGGATCTCTGATAGATAGCAGATAGTACTACTAATTTCCAACGCACCAACAAAATAACAGCAATTAAATTCCCATATGATGAAAGCCCTACTCCTTGGGAGCGGAAGCCGGAGCGGGAGCGGGAACAGCCAAAGTAGGTGCCGACGAATCCCCCGGTTCCAGCATGCCCCCCATTGCGGCGGCTCGGAATTTGAAGAACGCGAGGAGCCGGTCGCAAGCCTCCTTCAAGTACATCTTGTAGACGGCGAAACGCTCCTTGCGGGTGGCCAGGGTCGCGCCGGAGGCGTACTCGGAGACGGCGGCGAAGGACTCGGCCTCGATGGCCGCGGCGGTGCGCCTGGCCTCGGGCTCCGGGACGGCGCCGTAGTGGACGCAGTAGAGGCTGGGCCCTACCAGCTTCTGCAGGAGTATGCGCACCGTGGACTCGCGCGATTCCTGCGACGGCGGCCACGAGCACATAGGAAGCAGCGACGGGTCGTACCCAGGCGGCAGGGTAGCCGCGAGAGATCTGAGCGCAGCCGAGCGATCGATGGATCTGCGGCGGCCCTCGGCGGCAGCGCTGCGGGAATAGGGAGGGACGGATCTGCTGCCGCTATTGGCGGCGGTGCTGAGGGCATGGCGAGAGCAAGATCGGCGGCCCGACATCGGTCGCCGGCGCCGCTCGTGAGGAAGAAAGGTGGGTTCAATTCTGTGGACTGTGGGTGGCGGCGGCAGGGAGAAATTTTTTGGAGAGACGAGATCCTATTTATTTCGTAGGACGACGGTTGGAGAGCGCCTCCCCAGCGCAGCGCCGGTTCGGGAACTGGCGCCCACGCAGACGCGGCAGCGGCCCATTAGACTTGGCTCCCTTTCCTCGAAGTCTTGCACCATTTTTCTCAAATCATGAACATTTTTTGAAGTTTACAAACATTTGTTTTGAGACTCCTGATCATTTTTTGAATTCAAAAAAATTACGAGTTTCACCATCATCTTTTGAATTCAGATTTTTTTTTCAAATTTGTGAACTTGTTTTCAAAATCTTAACATATTTTTAAAATCTTGAACATTTGTTTGAATTCCGCAAACATTCTTTTGAGACCCATGAACAATTTTGGTATTCGCAAACTTTTTTTAGAGATTCATGAATATTTTAGGAATTCATGATCATTAGACTTGGCTCTCTTCGCTCGCTCGCTCCCTTTCCTCGTTTGCTTGATCCTTGTTTATGTTTCCTCTCGGCTATGTTGTGCTGCAAATTCAGGAAGAAGGGACCGCCATCCTGTTTTGCGATTTTGAAAAATGGTCAACTTCATGAAGGATTTTTGACCTTTGCATTGGGCTCAACAACTTTCATGATGGCATGGTTCGGCAACAGCGATCGGCTGCACACGAGGGGGCTCGGATGGCTCTGCCGCGCCTCAAGCTGTATTAGAAGGATATGTGCCTCCATGTCATCGTGTGAACTAGCGCCCCTCTTTCTAGGAGGTTTGTACGCACGGCTTCAGAGTAGAGAAGTGTTGCAAGTACGAGGAGGTCTTTAGGCATTTCGTGAAGGGTTGGCTGGATTAGATGTTTACCGTGTAATCTTAGTAGGCAACGGTTTGGATGAAAGGTTGCTTTGGACCCGCTGATTATAGCATTCTCACCTGGATGCTTTTATCTTGCCCTCTTCTGTTGTCTTGATGATGATGGAATCCGATCCTATTTTACCATCGTAAAATGAATGTTCGTGTTTTTTCACTGTTAAGGTGCTGCCTTTTGTTTTCTCATCATTTGGAGATGCTCTAGGAATGATAGGGTGTTATTTAAGGTGCAACAATCAATTGCCCCTTCCGATGGTGAGTAGCATGTAGGTTTACTCGATACGGAGCTTACTCTACAGTCATCTTCACGTGTGGTTGGCAACTTGATAGGAGATTGAGGAGGTTGACCAGCTCAGCCAATGCAGTTACAAGTAACATAGTTTTTGGTGCTAGCGACCAATTGCTTGACTGAATTGAGATTAGGCTGAGTAGAACTTGTCTAGGGCGAAATTAAACAGAGTAGGGAAAGCATCTTCGAATATTTGATTGTCGCACCAATGATCCCACCACAAAGAAGTCTTGTCTAAGCTTGCACTTCGTGCTAGCATCGAAGGACCATGTAATTGCCAGGATCTCTTCCCGAGTATGAAGTTTTCTACGATTTCCTTTTGTTGTGGCCATGTGTCGCTGAGCAATAGTTTATCTACAACCGCTAAACGAAGAGGTATAGTTGTACTACAGGGAGAGAATTAAACTGCGCCTCAAACCATGTACTCAGGGTTACTCATGCATCCTTTATACGAGAAGGAACACAGATGACGAGAGTAGGCAAGAGCCGGTGACCAACCATCATTGCACGGCCGAGACACGCACGTCCAGGCCTTGTTGGGAAGCGAAGGGTGCTGATCTGGCAGTGGCATGACGCACTTGCGTCCATCGAAGTAGACCCTTGGGAACGCCCAGCCACCCGAGAAGCTGAAGTCGCTCGGGTCTTTCTCCAATAACATCACAGTCTGCACGTTCCCGTCCCCCAGAAGCATCTCGTTCTAGTTCTTGATCCCCCAGAACATCCCTGTGTCATTCGCAAACCACACATTTCTTACCCACTCTTGCTTCTTAGTATTATACTGATAGTTAACCCCGTCCCCCCCACCCCCCCCCCCCGGCCCTATTGAAGCTCAGCCATTGGTGTGCTTACTAGTTACTAATGGTGTCGTACTAGACGAGGTCTGGTGTGCTTACTAGTTACTAATTGTGTCATACTAGACGAGGGCAGGTAGTTGAAGCTGAAGAGCTGCGTCAAGCTCCGGAGGTTGGGGTGCCGCACAACGAGATTCTAGTCACTGTAGTTGCTAGCTATGTTGTAGCTCGTGACTGCCGCCTTCACCTTCGAATACCATCGGTAGCTCTACCTCATGTGCCAGCGTACCCGGATCGGGCACATGTGCTCCGTCCACTGAATGGAAGCCACCGACAGATCACCGGCGGTGATAGGCAGCGCAGGCTCTTGGATTGCTTGCCGGCGTTGAAAAACAGGACGAACATGTGCATGCAGACGCGAATCAGAAAGACAACACAAATTCAATGAATGCAGAGTGTGGCAGGATGTCATGTGGCTTTGTATGATGCACTAAGGCGCCGACGGAGAGTTTGCACGGCCGCAACTGCCCGATTGGCACCCGACGCTTGTGCTGTTGTAGAAGGCCGAGAGGGGGACGTAGCAAGACGGCGATGAGACATCCCTGAACAATGAGTGCGACCGGATATCTTTGGCAAGAAGAAATAATCAAATGCTTAAGCAAAGCTTGTTCGTGCCTCTTCTTGTCGACCTTGGACCCCGTCCCGGACACAATGGGATGGGTTGGGTCGACGCTCGTATGCGGCGAAGTCGGAGACGCTTGCTCGGAGATTAGGGATGGCGATCACGCCTTGGTGAGAAGTTATGACAATGACAATTCTATGCTATCTTGATGAGGTTCTCTTTAGAGAGGTGTTTGTAGGGTATCCTATGTGTACTGCTCGGGAGACTGTAACGGTTTTTGCGCGGTTTTCTGATAATCAACTCGGCAATTATCGCTTCCGCTTGATTAATGGAACATACAAATATTTTGCCTGTTTAGAAAAAAATCACCCAAGTAAGCAAAGAAGGCGAAAGCCCATAGATGCCATGTTTTGTGACATTTGTTGAACCAAAGAGAGGTTGAACCGTTGCAACTGACATTTGTTTTGTGTCTACTTCTAGTTTGATGCCATGTTTGGAATGCAGGAATTACAAAAACCAGGTTATGCAAAAACTAAAAATATATTTTGTAATTTCTAAGCAGGCTTTCTTTAGAATATACTGCTAACATATGGAGAGACTCATGTGTCAACCTCAAACTTCACAATTGCTTCATACTACCAACATATGAGGTGCACATCTGTACATTGAAATAGTACTTTGAGGCAGAAAACTTACCCCGATATAACTTCGAGACAAGCAGTTTAATTTAGCAAATTGAACTAACTGTGTTTCAGGGAAATTGAACCAACTGTTTTTTGGGGGAAATTGAACTAACTGGTTGAACTGATCTCATGAATCTCTTCCCATTACCGCTAGTACTATTGGCAACATATACGTTGGGTAGTGTGTAACTAAATAATACAGCCTACTTCCTACACCAGTTACCCCCGGTAGCAACCGATCCGAAGTGTTTCGATTGATTATCGTCAGGCTGGCTGAAATTGATGAGAAAGAAATGCAGCACTCCTGAACTGAGAATTATCAGAATTGAATTCTTTCTTTTTTAATTGAAGCAGAAGATGTTGGGAAATGTTGCGTGAAAAACAAAAAAAATTCTACGCACACGCAAGATCTAGCCATGGAGATGTGTAGCAACGAAGTGGGAGAGTGTGTCTGCGTACCCTCCTAGACCGTAAGCGGAAGCGTTTAACAATGCGGTTAATGTGGTCGAACTTCTTCGCGCTCCAACCGATCACGTACCGAATGTACAGCACCTCCGCGTTTTGCACGTTCAACTCGGTGATGTCCTCCGCCTTCATGATCCAGCAAGAAGGCGAGGTAGTAGATGTGTTCCAGCAGCACGACGGCGTGGTGACGGTGATGGTGAAGTGATCTCCGCAGGGCTTCGCCTAAGCACTACGAAAATATGTCCGGGGGTGTAACGGTGGAGGGGGGCGCCGCACACGGCTAGGCAATTGCCCGTTGTGTGCTAGGCGCCCCCTCCCACATATATATAGGTGGGAGGAAGGGAGGAGCAGCCAAAGGAGGCGCCCAACTAGGAGAAATCCTACTTGGGGTCCCTCCCAGGCAGCGCTTCCCCCTTTCCTTATTTGGAGTGCAGGGCAAGGCAGGGGAGGGTGGCGCCCCCCTTTCCTTTCTCCCATGAGAAGGAAAGGCAGGAGGGGCTAGCCCTCCCCCTTTTCCTTCCCTAGGGCTAGCCAAACAAGGGAGGGGGTGCACCAGCCCCCTTTTGGGCTGGTCTGTCACCTCCTTTGGCCCATAAGGCCCATAACTTGCCGGGGGGGGGGGGGGGTGCCCGGAACCCCTTCTTGTGACCCGATTCATTCTCGGTACGTCCCGAAACACTTCCGGTGTCCAAATACCGTCGTCTTATATATCAATCTTTACCTCTCGACCATTTCGAGACTCCTTGTCATGTTCGTGATCTCATCCAGGACTCCAAACAACATTCGGTCACCAAAACATATAACTCATATAACACTATATCGTCAACGAACGTTAAGCGTGCGGACCCTATGGGTTCGAGAACTATGTAGACATGACCGAGACACCTCGCCGGTCAATAACCAATAGCGGAACCTAGATACCCATATTGGCTCCTACATATTCTACGAATATCTTTATCAGTTGAACTGTTATGACAACATAGGAAATTCCCTTTGTCCATCGGTATGTTACTTGCCCAAGATTCGATCGTCGGTATCTCTATACCTAGTTCAATCTTGTTACCGGAAAGTCTCTTTACTCGTTTCGTAATACATCATCTTGCAACTAACTCATTAGACACTTTGCTTGCAAGGCTTCTTATGATGTGTATTACCAAGAAGGCCCAGAAATACCTCTCCGATACTCGGAGTGACAAATCCTAATCTTGATCTATGCCAACTCAACAAACACCTTTGGAGATACCTGTAGAGCATCTTTATAATCACCCAATTACGTTGTGACGTTTGATAGCACACAAGGTATTCCTCCGGTATCTGGGAGTTGCATGATCTCATAGTCGAAGGAACATGTATTTGACATGAAGAAAGCAATAGAAATAAACTGAACGATCATTATGCTAAGCTAATGGATGGGTCTTGTCCATCACATCACATCATTAAGCTAAGCTAACTGATGGATCCCGTTATCAAATGACAACACATGTCCATGGTTAGGAAACCTTAACCATCTTTGATCAATGAGCTAGTCTAGTAGAGGCTCACTAGGGATGCGGTATTTACACATGTATTTAAGTTTTCTATCAATACAATTCTAGCATGAATACCAAACCTTTATGATGAATAAGGAAATACAAAATAACAACTTTATTATTGCCTCTAGGGCATATTTCCTTCGGAAGACTTGTCATTTTTATTGATTAAGAAAAATAGAAATGCCCGGTTAATTGATGGAAAACAGGACTAAAACAGATACAACCCAACCCATATGACATGGGCACCATCGGCCAACCTCTCGAAACAGGCTTTTGCCCCGCTTTAAGCAACATCAAAAAGTACACGGCCGAACGATACAAGATGATGGGGTAGCCCCACACAATGTCGATCCTAGAGTACCCGGATCACACCATGCTACCGGAGAAGAACATCGGAAGAATGGAGTACAACGCCATGCTATACCCTAACACACCTAAGATCCATGATGACGCCCTCAAGAGGGATAAAGTTGCAAAGCCTCGCTGCTGCCGAGTCAAGCATGGACAAGGGTCTTCACCCGAAGCCCTGACACGGAAAGAAGCACCTCGACAACGTCTTCAGGAGGAGAGCGGCGCCCGTGAGCATCGGCGGCGGCGCCAAAGCGCAAAGTTTTCACTCGGCAGTCCCCTGTGCCACCATGAGGTCCTGAGAAAAAGCGCGACGAGACTAGCTCCCCATGTCCAGATCGGAACGCCATCATTGCCAATGACCAAAACGAACGCTTGTGCCACCCGTCGCCACCCGTCTCACCGCACACACGGCCAAAAGAGGTAGCCACCATCACCATCATGGAGCCCGCCAGAGAGCCACCTATATGGACCGCCATCCAGAGTTGCTGCCCTGGCGTCCATGTTCGAGAATCCGCCAACGATCGCCAACACAGAGTCCCAACCATGGTAGAAAGAGTAAAATGTGTCTCCTTTCACTCCTATCCTGGCATCAACCTCGGAGCCTGGGTCGACACCGCCACCATAGGAGGCATCCACGCCTACATCCCCAGCCAATCCAGGTGGACTAGAAGGGACATGACTCCGTGACCACTAACGGCTGTCGCCGAGCAAGCTCCCACAACGTCATGGCCGTGGTCGCGGACATCGAGTTAGCCAACCGTGGAGCAGGGTGAGGGAGTCCTGGACTAAGGGGTCCTCAGGCGTCCGGCCTGTCAGCCATGGGCCGGACTGATGGGCTGTGAAGATACGAAGACCGAAGGCTGCACCCATGTCCGGATAGGACTCTCCTGGCGTGGAAGGCAAGCTTGGCGATCGAATATGTAGATTCCTTTCTTTGTAACCGACCTTGTGTAACCCTAGATCCTCCCGGTCTCTATATAAACCGGAGGACTTAGTATGGAAAGAAGGACTTATTACCATAGTCATACAGGCTAGACTTCTAGGGTTTAGCCATTACGATCTCGTGGTAGATCAACTCTTGTAATACTCATATGCATAAAGATCAATCAAGCAGGAAGTAGGGTATTACCTCCATAGAGAAGGCCCGAACCTGGGTAAACATCGTGTCCCCTGTCTCCTGTTACCATCGACCATAGACGCACAGTTCGGGACCCCCTACCCGAGATCCGCCGGTTTTGACACCGACATTGGTGCTTCCATTGAGAGTTCCACTGTGCCGTCCCCAAAAGGTTCGATGGCCCCTTCAATCGTCAACAATGACGCTGTCCAAGGAGAAACCTCCCACCCCCCAGACAGATCTTCGTGTTCGGCGGCTTCGCACTGCAGGCCAACTCGTTTGGCCACCTGGAGCAGATCGATTGCTACGCCCCTGGCCATCAGGTCAGATTTGGGAGCTTGAATTACGTTGCGGACATCCGTGGAGATTTGATCTTCGCCGGATTCGAGACCGCGGCGACCGCTCCTGGTCACCTTGACGAACATGACCTAAATCTGTTGTCAGACCGTATCCAGGAGATAGCTCATTTGACCACTCCGGCCTTAGATTTAGAGCACACTACGACATCCATGGATCGGAGGCTCGGACCCCGCCACAGAGGCCACAGATTCCCCGGCGTTGGAGCCGCACATGGACTTAACCTCACACAATATATGTGTCACCGGAATTCCGGACTCGTCTCTGGTTATAAGTTCTGAACCATGTGAGCCCGTGGACGCCAAACTTGATCGCTCATCGATCTTCGAATTCAGCGCCGCAGACATCTTCCAGCATTCGCCTTTGGGCGATGTGCTAAACTCATTAAAGAGCCTGTCCTTGGCGGGGGACTCACACCCAAACTCCGCCTGGTTCGGACTAGTTGCTGATGATCGAGAATTTTGCTTCCCACCCGCCACCCACTTCATAGCCACTGTCGAGGACTTAGCCGACATGCTTGATTACGACTCCGAAGACATCGACGGTATGGACGACGATGCCGATGAGGAGCAAGACCAAAATCCGCCATTTACTGGATGCTGGACGGCCACTTCTTCGTATGATGTGTACATGGTGGCTACACCCAAAACAACCAACGACGATGACAAAGAAAATCCAGTCGAGAATAAACCTCCTGAGACACAGCAAAAACGTTGGCGTCCTGGACGCCGCTCTAAGTCACGTCGTTCAAAAGATAGCAATGCTGGCACCAGTGAAAATAATACTCCGGACGATGCTGAAAACAATGATGACCTTGCTGAGGTAACATCCGAACAGGAGGAGCAAGAAAACGGGCAAGCTAGCCCCAACGAACAGGCCATGCCCAATGACTCGGAGGATGGTAGTTATCGATCGCTCTCCGAGGATGAGGAAAGCCTCGGCAACGAAGATTTCATCGTGCCTGAGGAACCTCTCGAGCAGGAGCGCTTCAAGCGCCAGCTAATAGCAATGGCAAGGAGCCTGAAAAAGAGACAGCGACAGCTTCAAGCTGACCAAGATCTACTCGTCGACAGATGGACTGATGTCCTAGCAGCCGAAGAATACGGCCTTAGATGCCCAGCCAAGAATTACCCAAAGCGAAGCCTGCTACCCCAGTTCGATGAAGAGGCGCCGGAGCTCATACCTCCCTCGCGTAATGCGGCCAATCGACCACCACGCGGTCGGGACCGTGCGGCGGACCGACCACCACGTGGTCGGGATAGAGCGGCAGCTCAGGCCGAACAGCAGCCTGCCCCACCGCCTCGTAAAAATAGAGACAAAACAGCTCGGGGTCACACATACGACCTCCGGCAGACCCTGGATAGTAGAGCAGGACATACCCTATCGATTTACGGATCGCGAGGACATCCCTCGACACATGATGATGGCTACCTATTCGGGCGTGACAAACCTAGTCACACCTGAGCCGATAACCGCAGTCGAACTCCATCGAAGCTACGGCGCAATGCGGCCAGATATAGAGGCGCCGCACACCCTCTCCGCTTCATTGATGAAGTAATGGACCATGAATTCCCCGAAGGGTTCAAACCCATCAATATTGAATCATACGATAGAACAACCGATCCCGCGGTATGGATCGAGGATTTTATTCTCCACATTCACTTGGCCCGTGGAGATGACCTCCATGCTATCAAATACCTCCCACTAAAGCTCAAAGGGCCACCCCGACACTGGTTAAACAGCCTGCCTGAAAATTCCATCGGCAGCTGGGAGGACTTGGAAGAAGCTTTTCTTGACAACTTCCAAGGTACATACGTCCAGCCACTAGACGCCGATGACTTAAGTCACATCGTCCAACAGCCTGGAGAGTCAGCCAGGAAATTCTGGACTAGATTCCTAACTAAAAAGAACCAGATCGTTGACTGTCCGGATGCCGATGCCCTAGTGGGCTTTAAACATTGCATCAGTGACGACTGGCTCGCCCGCCATCTCGGCCAACAAAAACCCAAATCTATGCAGCCCTCACGGCACTCATGACCCGCTTTTGCGCGGGTGAGGATAGTTGGCTGGCTTGTAGCAAAAACACAGCCAGTGAGGCGGGCCTCTCTGAGGTCAAAAACAGCAACGGCAAGCTCCGACGTAACAGACACAAGCACCGGTGCAATGGTGATAATACCGATGACACTACAGTTAATGCTGGATTCAGCGGCTCCAAGTCTGGTCAGCGGAAAAAGCCATATAAAAGGAACTGTCAGGGACCATCCAGCTTGGAGCGCATACTCGATCGCCCGTGCCAGATACATGGCACCCCAGACAAACCAGCCAATCATACCAACAGGGATTGTTGGGTCTTCAAACAGGCCGGCAAGTTGAATGCCGAGAACAAGGAAAAGGGATCGCAAAGTGAGGACGATGACGAAGAGCCCCGGCAACCGAACTCAGGGGGCAGAAGAAGTTCCCCACTCAAGTCAAAATGGTGAACATGATATACGCTACACACATCCCCAAAAGGGAGCGCAAGCGCGCACTAAGGGACGTTTATGCCATAGAGCCAGTCGCCCCAAAATTCAACCCATGGTCATGATGCCCGATCACTTTTGATCGTCGGGATCATCCGACCAGTATCCGTCATGGAGGATCAGCCACACTAGTCCTGGACCGAATCATTGATGGATTCCACCTAACGCGAGTCCTCATGGATGGTGGTAGCAGCCTCAATCTGCTCTATCAAGACACAGTGTGCAAAATGGGTATTAATCCATCAAGGATCAAGCCAACGAAGACTACCTTCAAAGGAGTCATACCAGGTGTAGAGGCCCGCTGTACGGGCTCAATCACACTAGAGGTTGTCTTTGGATCCCCCGTCAACTTCCGAAGCGAGGAGTTAATCTACGACATCGTCCCATTCCGCAGTGGTTATCCCGCACTGCTCGGACGGACCGCATTCGCTCGGTTCAATGCGGTGCCTCACTATGCTTATCTTAAGCTTAAGATGCCTGGTCCACGCGCCGTTATAACGGTCAACGGAAACACGGAACACTCCCTCCGTACAGAGGAGCACACCGCCGCCCTAGCAGCAGAAGTACAGAGCGGCCTTCTCAAGCAGAACCGTAATCCGGCTGCCGAGCCCCTGGACATCGTAAAAAGGGTTCGGACTACGCTGCAATAGGACAGCTCGGCTCATCAAGAGCTTGACTAGCAATTTGGCCTCCGTCCCAGCCCCGATCAGGTACTGGCATTCGTACCACGCGTGCATAATTACGCACTAGAAATCCCATGGGCATCGACGGAGGCACAACTAGCTTGTGACCCACAGTTCGGCTCGACCGATCCCGGACACACATTGACTGTCACTATTTCCTTTTTCCTTTTCCAGGTTTATTTTACATAGGCCTTCTTTGACGGCCCGACTACCGGTCCTGTCAAAGGATAAAAACACCAGGATGGCAAGAAGGAAAGACGTATAGGGGAAGCTCTAGAGCTCAATTCAACGACCACTCTACCTGTTGTCAGGACCCACACGCAGCTTGCCTTTGGTCATGGCATGTTAAGTAGCCGGTTGCTTATCGCACTATTTGTATTAATGCGCTTAGACGCATTAACCCAATTATAATGGAAGCAGTTCGCGGCTCAAGTTTAAGGGCCCCAGATATCACCTCTGCTTTCTTTCTGTTTTCCTTTAATAACTTATCTTCTAGCACCCGTAAACTTTGGTACGTTTCATATTTTACAGGGGCTCCCTGGCGCCCACAATACGGCAAAAAAGTCCGAACACTCTTTATAGTATAGTTCGGCACCCCGAATTTAGCATTATATGCATTGGCTCCGAATCATATCTTTGGCCAATAGTTGGGTTGCCCGGCTCCTGTGCTTGCTACCTTACGTTCCGCTATATCGGGTAAGGCAGTAAAGGGAGAACTACTGCGATTGTGCCCTGGTTTATCCAAAGGAGCACCTCAGTAGAGAAAGCCGAAAACTAACTGTCATGATGCAGCGAGAGCCGGTCAGCTGTTCAGAGGTTGCAAATCATTGGAGATTTCTTCCGCGTTGAGTGAAGGATCGGTACTTCCTGATCAGATGCTTATAGCACTCTAGTTCGGAAACTAGGGGCCGTGTCCTTGTTTTTATGGTCGAACTCCTATGGCTAAGTGAGGGCGTTAAAGCCGAATAGTCTGGTTGCCTGGTTCGTTGCGCTAAACAAGACTACAAAAAAAAAATAAACTTCCGTGATGATACGTGTTTGTCACAGTAGGTCACGTTTTCTGTCATGCATGTACATCCATGACAAATTTATGACAGAATCAAGATAGTCATACCTGTGATGTCGTAGAACTGTTCCATGACATTACCAAAATTATCATCACGGAAGTGTCTACTTCCATGACGATAAATTACGCGTCATAGAAGTGCTTTCGTCAAGGGTGACCGACACGTGGCATCCACCGTAACGGAACGTCGTTAAGCTATCGGGTCCGGTTTTGGATCCGATAACCCGTTAACAGCCCCGACCAATGGGGATTTTCCACGTGTAAAATCATCATTGGCTGGAGGAAACACGTGTCAGCTCACCGTTGGGATAGACGTCATCCACTCATTGGACCCAAAGCGCCTATGATACGTCGACACGTGGCACGGCCCAACAGAGGCCCATTCCTGTGAAAAGGCCGGCACGTTTGACTTGGTTAAAAGGTGGCGGGCCGACCCACGACAAGCCTGTTAACGGCCTGTTCGCATATAGCCCATTTACAGCCCGCTAACCCAGGGCCCGTTTACGGCCTATCCGAATTAGGCCCAGTAGCGTCATCTGGGCCGTCCAATATAATTACAGCCCGTATTAACTTCCGGCCCATGTATGGCCCATGACGTCTTTTGGCCCATATGAGGCCCTTAGAAACCTCGGCCCATTAACGGCCCGTGGTAAAACTGGCCCGTAATGAACAGTGTATCACTTTATACCCATTAACAGCCCATTATTCCGTTGGGCCGTTTCCAGCCCATGTTATCTTTTGGCCTTCTTAGGGCCCATTTATTCTTGGGCTCATTTCCAGCATTCGTATACTTTCGGCCCGTTACTGTCATTTTCTGCTTGTGGGCCAAATACAGCCTGTGGTTACAGTCGGCCCGTTTGTGGCCCGTTAATACGTTGGGCCGTTTTCATAGCGTCATCAAATACGGCCTATTAACGACGGCCCGTTATGGTCGGCCCATGAACGGACGATTTCAACTCTAGCCCATTTACGGCCATAATGTGGCCTGTTATTGGCCCATGTTTGGCCAACCGATCATACGGCCCGTAGAAGGCCCATTGTGTCTACGCCCCGTAGAAGTCCCATTGTGTCTACGCCCCGTACAAGGCCCATGATAACTACAGTAAATATGTAGCCCATTGTTAATGTGGCCTAGTTTTAAAAAATAGGTTATTCCGGCCACTGGCAAACCGCGGAAAAAGAACTACACTGACTACAAGAAAACAAATAAACAAGACAACAGAAATAAATAAGCAAGTAACTTATGCTAGGCTATCACGGCTATTACACATATTACATCCACTGGGCATCAAAGTTCGCCACAAATGCAAATATAGGGAACAAAGGCATATAAACGCCGCAACAAAACAAGTCCAGAACTGAAACCACTTCAGAAGAGCTCAAGAAACAATATCCTGGGTACCCATAATGCTGGGAAGATGCTTAGCAAGCTTATTAACTTTCTCTTGTTTGGCGCTTAAAACCTCCAGCACTTGCTGTTGCACCAGAAAATATGCATCTGAATTCTGCAGGGACTTCCTCAGTCCTTCGGCTTTCTATCACATAACATCTGATCGATGTCTTTCAACTTGAAGTTGAGACTCAAGAATCCGAACTGATTCAGGCAGCGAGTACGAAGAGCTGGTGCCAGTAGTAGTAGCCAGTAACTTGAACACTACATCAAGACAGGACTTTGGGGTTGTCTCAGTGTCTTCAATATAGTTTTTATCAGCTTTCTTGGAGAACAACAGGGATGTCTCACTATCTTGAGCCTGATCTGCATTACTTCCTTTACCATTGCATAACGGGGTACTCTTCTCCAATATTTTATCCGCGTTCTAAAGGATAAACAAACAAACACATCACAGGTTTACAATGTAGTATATGAAACTCATTTTTCAGTAGTAAGGCGGACAGGATAACAACATGAAACAAACATATATCTATGTAGTATGGTCACTGTATGGTCTATATCATTCTAGTTTATGTTGCCAAATCAAGATAGATACAGTTCGAATCATATCTATTTAAGACAAAGCAGCATAGACAGAATATAAGTGTGGGAAACTACACAGCAATAACAACACTTGTAATGTGCATGGCATGAGAACATAACTGTTTATTCAATTGAAACTGAAATCAACATAGAGCAAGTTACAACAGCAAACACGTTAGAGAAACAGGTTTAAAACATACCTGTTGCGCCATTGGAGTTTCAATTGCATCCTTCAAATTTGAAATTAGTTGGTATGAGTAAATACAGTGATGCAACAACAAAGTAGTATGAACCATAGCTACGGACCTGACCTGAGAACAATTCTTCTTCTGCTTTAAGCGTTGACTTGGGGTTCGGAGTGCTGGTCCTCGTGCTTTGGGCACTGCAGTTGCCTTACTAACTGCTCGTGTTTGGGTGCTCTGTGGTGGAGATGGTGCTGTGTCAACGGCAACTGGGTTACTATCTGCTGGGGTTGGGGTTAGAAGGGGTGTACCTGGTTCTCTGTCCAACTGGGTAGGGGTACAATCTGCGTGAGTCTGGGTTATGTGTGGTGGGGCTGGTTCTTGGGAAAGTACAACCGTGGTTCTATCTCCATCGACAGGTAGCACGATCTTTTCTGAAGACTGTGCTTTTACTCTCACAAATCTGCCATCACCCCCTCCAATTGAAATGGCTGATAAACAAGAAAAGTAATTGAATGTACAGACATTGTAAGATAGGCATGTGCAATGGATAGTAGGGAAGAAAACAGGGCATGGAATAATACACATTTATGTTGTCTAACCAAACAGAATAGCATGACATAATTTCTAATATATGATGGCTAATTAAACAGGATAGCATGACACAATTTCAGATGTATGATGGCTAACTAAACAGGATAGAATGACATACTTCAAAATATGATGACTATGTAAACAGGATGACATGATATAACTATACGATGTGTCTATTAAAGTGGTTGGCATGCCAAAAATCACAAACATGCCGTCGATGGAAACATGATGGCATGACACAATTTCACATGTATGATGGCTAACTAAACAGGGTAGAATGACATACTTCAAAATATGATGACTATGTAAACAGGATGACATGATATAACTATACGATGTGTCTATTAAAGTGGTTGGCATGCCAAAAATCACAAACATGCCGTCGATGGAAACATGATGGCATGACACAATTTCACATGTATGATGGCTAACTAAACAGGATAGAATGACATACTTCAAAATATGATGACTATGTAAACAGGATGACATGATATAACTATACGATGTGTCTATTAAAGTGGTTGGCATGCCAAAAATCACAAACATGCCATCCATGGAAACATGATGGCATGATATAATTCACGGATAGAATGACATAATTCAAAATATGATGACTATGTGAACAGGATGAGATGATATAACTATATTATGTCTTTAGAAAATGGGTTGGCATGCCATAATTCAGATACATGCTGTCTATGTAAACATCATGGCATGATATAATTCAAATATATGATTTATATACTAAGGAAGTGAGCAGAGGGCAATCGCATATATGATGTGTCAACTAAGGAGATGGCATTCAATATCGTGTATATGATGTAGAAACTAAGCATTGCAATACAACATATGCATGATATGAGTAATATAACCCTGCCAAGTTTGAGCATACACCTCAGGGGGATAATAGGACTGGTCATCTGCCTCTGAATCCTCCTCTGAAGAGCTATCTGTAACCAGCAACATATCTGCTTCACCAGGTAGCATTGTCAGCTCTGAAGACCTTGTTTTCACTCCAGATTTCTCCATCACCAATTCAAATGGCTGATGCACAGGAAGACCAGTTGAATATACAAACATTGTCGACAAAAGCAATGAGAAATACGAAGAAAAGGATGGCATGATATAATTCACATATATGATGCTTGGCTAAACAGCATGGCATTACATAATTCACATATATAGTGCCTTGCAACAAGATAGCATTGCATAATTCACATATATAATGTCTTGCAAAAAGATGGCATTGCATAATTCACATATATGGTAATTAGACACTAAACAGGTGGCATTCACACAAATCATGTCTAAACTAAGCAAATGACATAGCGATGCAAGATACCATACGCACGATATGAGCAACATAACCCTGCCAAGTTAGAGCATGCACCTCGGGGGGGGAATAGGACTGGTCATCTGTCTCTGAATCCTCCTCGGAGGAGCTATCCGTAACCAGCGAGATATGCGCTTCGTCAGATAGCATAGTCTGCTCCGAAGACCTTGTTTTCACTCCAGAATTTTCCATCACCGTGTCAAATGGCTGATGCACACGAAGAGTAGTTGAGTGTACTAACATTGTTGACAAATGTAATACGTAACCAAAAAAAAGGATGGCCTGATATAATTCACATATAAGATGACTGGCTAAGCAGGATGGCATTGCAAAATTCACATATATGATGCCTGTCTAAACAAGATGGCATTGCATAATTCACATAAACGATGAATAAACTAAACAGATGGCATTCTCACAAAGCATGTCTAAACTAAGCAGTTGACATATTTGATGTATAAAGTAAGCAATGCAAGGCACCATATGCATAATATAACCAACATCAGCATGCCAAGTTAGAGCGAAGACCTCATGGGGTAAATAGGAGTGGTCCTCTGCTTCTGAATCCCCCTCAGAACAGTTATCTTCCTCTTGATTACGATCCGAAATGGGTGGAGGGGGGCTGCCTTTGCGCCCACCATGGAGCGACGTCTGCATGAAATTTTATTGCCACGCAAGGCTCGTCTCTTTTGCTCTACATGTTCAGTTCCATTGTGTACAATAACTGACATGCATAGGAATAAAACATAGTGAGATTATGTAAGGAGTGCATGCACAAATCCAGAGTGATGGTAGCAAACTATGGATAGACCCAAAACCAATGATAGCAGGCAGATAATAGCTTTAGTTAAAAAATACAGATAATGGCTCCATTAATGTTTGTTTGCACCCAACATGAAACTCATAGTAGACACCCGAGATTAACCAGATAGTAGACAGATAGTACTGATTGATGCCCCAATATGTACCCCACAACCATTTAAAAACTCAAGTTTCAGCATAAGTTTGGACCTGAGTCGAAGTCTAATAGGTGAACACGACGATAAAGTAGCATGTCATCATATTAAGCGATGCATAACGTAAGCAGACACGGAAGAGTGCGACCTCTCTTGCGGACCCGTGTAGTCCTCAAGGTCATCTGCTTAGTTGATGATGGTAATGCAGTTCTCGTGGCTGCCAGCGGCGGGGAAGAAGATCTGAGGCGGCGAAAGACAGTCTGGAGAGCGGATCCCTGCTGTCGTGAACCCTTCCGTCGTTGGAGCAGCTAAGCTTGGGTGGAACACAGCACCGCAGGAGCAGGACAAACCACACAAGGTTTTCTTTGACACATATCTGTAACAGAAGTAATTGTGTAAGGGCTTGTTTGAATTTGAGTATTCTAACAATGCAGGGATAGGAAATAGACAGGAATAGGATAGGAATGCACGTGCAAAACAGAGAATTTAAAAACACAGGATTTGTTCCAATCTGGGTGTTTGGTTCACAAGAATTGGAAGATCATAGGATGCAAAGAAGCATGGTGAGATTAAGTCAAACCACAAGAAGTGTACAACCTCTTTGGCGAAGCCATGTCGATCTCAGTGCGATTGGGTTGGCCGGTGAGGATGCTCCGGCTGACTTGGCTGTGGAGGAGGGGAAGAAGATCTTAGGCGTCTGGAGATGGAGCCCGAGGTACTGCTTCGCTGTGATGGAGAGTTTCGTCGTTGGAGCAGCTCTGGTGAGTTGTACGACGCCGAGGCTGAAGCAGGACAGGAGAGACAATGTTAACCTGAGTGGAATTCTAATAGCATCTCCAATAGATGACGTAAAATACATAACCACAAAGTGCTAGATGTATACATCAGCCGCTCATCTCTGAACTTAACTGTCGAAACTGAATTTAACTGTCGAAACTGAACTTAACTGTCGAAACTGAATTTTGCCATCGAAACTGAATTTTACTGTCGAAACTGAACGCACTAGAGGTGAGGCTATACGTCAGTCGACTGACTTTTTCATCTCTGGTCAGTCCATTTTGCAGCCGTTGGATACGAAATCAAGGGCCTGCAGTTCATCTTCAACCTCCACCCCCATGAGCTGCCAGCCACCACCGGCCAAATAGCCGCCCCCGCCGCCGCGGCCGGCGGTGCGCCGCCCCGCCCGCCCCGAAAACACTCCCCACCGCCGGTCCGCCACCGCCCCGGCCATCCCTCTAGGCCCCCCATGCCGAGCTTTTTCTCTGGCGATCCCCACGCCACCACCCCACCACTGCGGCGACCACCGCCCCCACCCTTAACCCTAAGATAGATAGTGGGGTACTTCTCCGGCGAGCCCCCCCCACCCCCTGAAAATCGACTGACCTAAAAGTCGATTCAGTCGACTGAAGTGTAGCTAAATCGGAGCAGCATTGCAAGCAAGAGCAAGCGCGAGAGCAGCAGCACGAGCAAGAGCAAGAGTAGACCAGGCAGGGGACCGAGAGCAAGAGCAGAGCAGCAGCGCGAGCAAGAGCTAAAGCAGCAGCAGCTCCTACTGATGTGGACATCACCGCCGAGGGAGCGACGCCGTGGAGGAAGTGGCCGGCGATGCCACGGTGGATGGAGCCGCGCCGTGTCGGCTCGAGACCGAGCACCGGCAGCACCGTGAGATCGAATCAAGAAGAAAATGCGGCGATTAGTGTACAACCTCTTTGGTGGCGCCGATTAGGCCACAGCTTCATCCGAGGAAATGGTGATGCTGATGCTCTTCCAGTGGTGTAGGTGAAGATGGCGGTGTGGGAATGGAGGTGGCACGAAAGACGAGGGGAACGTCGGGGCAGCTCCTTGGAGGTGGAGGACGGGGTGGCTGAACTGGCGGGACGACCAGATCGATGACGGATCCTCATCTGGTACGGTGGATGAGGGACGTCGAGGTGTTGCTGTGGATGACATCGTCGGGGAAGAGGCTCTGGCTGGGTGGCGGACGGAGGACGGTGTGGGGCTTCACGGGTTTTCCCGGCCTCGGTGTACGAATGGGTGGGCGGATGGGATGGGTGTGGGGAACCATGGCTTAGGGACGTGCTTGTCCGAAATGTGGGGTAAGTTACGAAAGTACCCCCACGGATTTGAGGCGGTTCTTTCGGTTCAGGGGTATCACGGGCATTTCGCGTGTCGGGATTTCACGGGAGGTGGGAGTTTTTGCGCGCGTTGTAATTTTGGAATAGCAAGGCGCGGGTTGAGATGGAGGGAGTTGTCGCAGCACAACGAGACAAAGATATATCTTAAATATTTCGGGCTAACAAGGCGCGGGTTGAAATTTCCGGACAAGCCTAACGTGTACTGTACCAAATCAATTTGCACTACAAATGTCATTCAAAACTTTGAATTCATGTTATGTTCAATTAAAATATTTCGCTACGTGTATAATGCATGCAACCTAGTACTCAAATGAACGTTTTAGTGCATTCCAAACGTATATACTACCGCTTCAATATGAACTAAATTTGAATTCGTTTCTCTATTTGAATAAGATCTACAATAATGATTGTTGTGAAGTCAAAGCGTTTGAATTTGTTTCTCTGTTTTAATAATATCTACAATCGCCATTATTGTCAAGTTAAACCATCGTTTGTGTATTATCTTCACAGCACACCACATGATTAGTCTCGAGTTACATATGAACTATGTGTACTATATGAACTCGAACTCGATTTTTTGAATCCACTTTATGTTGATTTCAAATCATAGTACATTTCAAGCTCTAGCTAGATCTTCACAAACTAAACCATGTCTCATATGTATAATGTGTTTATCACTTTATGTATGGTGCCCCGCCCCCTACGCCTACAAGTATTTAGATGTGAGTTGTAAACACCACACATTACCACAAATTCAAATAAAATGTGAGAATGTTCGATATATAGTATTGTTTAGATTGTTCGATATTTAGTTGTAAGCTGCAAACGCCACACATTATCACAAATTCAAATAAAATGTGAGATTGTTCGATGTATAGTATGGTTTAGATTGTTCGACATTTAGCTGTGAGTTGCAAACGCCATGCATTATCACATTATGGTATAACATGTGCAAAACCACAACACGCGTATCACCGCTATATTCATGCATGCATATGTTTAAAACAGTATGATCTCCTATTCAAATATATGAATCCACTTTCATATCAAATTATGATCTTTGTTAGTCTCTTACACCCACACAATCCTCTAACCTTTGTAGCTACCACTAACTTTCTCTCATGCATGCACACGCCCTCCTCGCCCTCCCCCTCCCTCAGCATCCTATCCATCACACACATTCATTTTTTTCTTCTTTAGGTCGTTCTCCCACAGTCTCCACAACTCCTTTCCGACACACACCGATCGATAAACCTCTCCAGCGATGTCTGCCTACAACATACACACGCACCTTCAATCTCCTCCTTTATGTGTCCTTGCCTCGTGTCTCTCATACGGTCCCACTCACGTGTAAACTCTCGCCCCTCTTTTCATCGATCTCACAACCGCACACTCCTCCCCGTATCTAGCTAGTAGTTGGGCCTCTCGCACCACCTCCTAGCTCCATTCTCTCTGTCTATCCGTCTCGCCGGGCCTTATTTGCCTCTAACAAATGGACGTACACCGACCGATCTCCCGCTATACATATAACTAGCTAGGTCCTTATAACTCGTTTTTCCCCACGCATTGATCGATCTACCTCATTAGTTATGTCTTTCCCTTCCTCCGACAAACAACAATTAATCTACCGATCTAGTTAGGTTTGCTTACCAAACACATGGTTCCCCTTCATCATCCATGGATGTGTCCCAACAGATCTATCACGCACAGGCACACACAGAAACACGTCCCCACTCTTATTGATAATATTGCAGTTCCACCCTCAGTTTGTCTAGTAGGCCTCTCCCACCATCTTCGAGAAGCACCTCCATCACCCATCCAGCACTCTACCCATCTCCCTCCCTCTCTCTCTCCTCTCTCTCTGTCCCATTCTATTTCCCGTCCTTCAGTTATGTATGGATGTCGACCGATCTCTCTCAAGACATAGCTGGGTATCTCCTCAACACATATACGAGTCGTTCTACCTCTATAGTTAGGCCTCTGCCTACCCCTCCCCCACCCCTCGCACACACACACACACACACACACACACACCGATACATCGAGCGCTCTAGTCATGTCTCCCTGCCACACACAAACTTGACCTGTGCCCTATGACGTTCCGGTAGCTAGGTCAGTCGCCCTATATCTTCGACTTGCACACACACACACACACAATTTTGATGGCTCTCTTCATCGATCTCGCACCCACCCACTTGATCCTCTCTTTGACTCTATCGATATCTATGACCCCTCCCTCTCTTCTCGTGGATCGCCCGACCCTCTATATATGATATGGATAGGCCTCCATTTCACACACATTACATGCAAAATTTTGTTTGAGATGTCATCGACACATATTCCCACAAATACATTCACGAAATCAACCTCCCCCCCCCCCAAAAAAAAAAACACTAACGAACGCACAAGCCATTTGTCTAGGTTTGTATCTCTCACACACACCCACGTAGGCGGGGGACGTGCACGAAGAGAAGAGGTGCACGCACGGCGCACATACTCCCGTCTCTTTCCCAACCACACCCGCGCGGGTACACGGTGGAGCTCATTTCTGTATGAAAATGCAGCCCATGTGGTAACTTGATATGTGTACTGGTTGTCCACTAGATGGAGGGAGGATCGTCTACCACGGGTGAACAAACAAATTGTGACTTGACGCGTTATCTTAAAAAAGAGGCAAACCATGTGGGGCCTACCTTAGAGGCTAGGCTCTATACACTGGAGTACTTTTGATGTGTCCCGTCAACTCGCAGAACGAGGAGAAGCTTGCTTAGTACGCCATCTCCCCCGCCCACGGGCGCGGTGGCTCGCAGGATGAGGTGAAGCTTGCTTACTACGCCTTACGCCCGCTCCCTCGCCCATGCGCGCGGTGGCTCGCAGGACGAGGAGAAAATTTTACTAGTACTCCCTCCGTTTACTCCTCGTCCCTACCTTTGTTAGAGAGATTATCATATTGTTTGGAATATATGTCCTTTAGTAGATTTCAATATGAACTACTAGTACATACTCCAAACACTGATGTATATCACTAGTAGAAAACAGGGCTTTGGTTCGGCCAGAAAAGAGCATTACTCCCGGTTGCATTACGAACCGGGACTAATGTGAGCATTAGTCCCGGTTCGAGCAGCTAGGGCACCGTACAGGCATTAGTCCTGGTTCAAATGGGACCTTTAGTCCTGGTTGGTGCCACGAACCGGGACTAAAGGGTGCGATGCCCATTAGTACCGGTTCGTGGCACCAACCGGTACTAAAGGTTAGACCTTTAGACCCGGTTCGAGCCACCAACCGGTACTAATGGGGTTTGAGGCATTAGTACCGGTTCATGGCACGAACCAGTACTAAAGGTCCCATTTTCAAGCTCTACCCCCCCCCCCCCCCCCCTGTGGATCGCCTTTTCAGTTTTGTAAAAAGGAAAAGAAAATGATAAAACTTCAAAAATTAAAATCCTTCTAGATGTAGTGATGCTACTACATGTACTAGTTAGGAAAATTTAAAAACTTAAATTTGGACATGTTTTGCAAAAAGTGTAGGGAAAATGTAAAACGGCTATAACTTTTGCATACGATGTCAGAAAAAACGTATAATATATCAAAATGTTCAGCACGAAAATCCGCATCCGATTTTGACCGCCTACGACCTGTTTGCAAATTTTTAGAATCCTCAAATTCTAAAAGGAAAAAAAGTTATGCTCAAATTTCTGTTTTTATTGATTTTTTGTTAAATCTGGTCAAACTATGGTCAAACTACTTATTCAAGAAGTATTAGCGTTACTAAATAATTATTCAAGAATATTAGTGTCACTAAATAATTATTCCTGTTTTTTTGAATTTTGGTCAAATCTGGTCAAACAATGGTCAAACTAATTATTCAAGAAATATTAGTGTTACTAAATAATTATTTCGGTTTTTTTGAATTTTGGTCAAATCTGGTCAAACTATGGTCAAACTGTGGTCAAACTATGGTCAAACTACTTATTCAAGAAATATTAGTGTTACTAAATAATAATTATTTTTTAGAACAATAGTTTCAAACTCAAACAGTGAAATGTGTGACTTCATGCTCAAGCTAAATTCCTGAGGGTTAATAGGATTGACATCTTACTATTGTCAGGAAAACAACAAGTGCAAACTTGGAAACCACGGAGAATAGAACCCGGAAGTTAAGCGTGCTCAGGCTGGAGTAGTGAGAGGATGGGTGACCGTCTGGGAAGTTAGATGATTTGGAATGATGAGGGGTTATTAGAGATTAGAGGTTAAATTGAGAAGTGATGAGGGGTGATTAGAGATTAGAGGTTAAAATAATTCAGATATTTGAAAATCAAAAAAAATTCAAAAAAAATTTCAAAATAAATCATAAAATTTCCTTTATTACCGGTTGGTGTTACCAACCGGGACTAAAGGTGGACCTCCAGGCAGTGGCCACGTGGAGGGCCTTTAGTCCCGGTTCGTGTAAGAACCGGGACTAAAGGGGGAGGCTTTAGTAACAACCCTTTAGTCCCGGTTCCAGAACCGGGACTAAAGGCCCTTATGAACCGGGACTAAAGACCCTTTTTCTACTAGTGTATAGACGTATTTTAGAGTGTAGATTCACTCATTTTGCTCCGTATGTAGTCCATATTGAAACGGACGTAATAGTACGCACTCTCCCTCGCCACGTGGTGGACGTGCAGCAATTCATTCAGTCTCATATAGCCAGAACGATATATACTGCAGTACCATTATTGCTCGACTTCCCGAAGAGGCGAAGAGCCAATCGCAAGGTTAATAGTTTGGAGATGCCAACCGCAAGGTTTATAGGAGAACGAGTAGTAGGTGCTGCGTCATTTATAAATAAAGTTTTTTTTCTTCAGTGGCACGTACGTAGTATAAATAGGTTCATATGGAGAGAAAAGGAAACTGCTCCACTATATACATAGGCAGGACGTGCCTACACGCTTGCTTGCTGTGGTTGCTCTCTTCAGTTTTCACACTCTCTCGCACAAAACCATTGTGGCCACATCTCTAACATCCCGGCGGATCACGACCGCCGGGGGAAGGGGTGGATGCTTAGTGTAGATGCGGTCGCCGTCGCCGACGGTGAAAACCCACTGTCGGCACGTCCCGATCAGGGGTCCCCGCCATTCTCTCTCACAAAGCCGGTGAGGTTGCCTTCGTCCATTGCTCACTGCCGCGACGTGGGTAGTTGGCTCCTCCCGCCGCCCTCCTCTAGGTTGAGCTACGTCCCGACATCCCTCAGGTACAACTCCCTTTACAGCCGGCTTGCACCACTGCTCCAGTTGCCCACATCACTCCATGTGGATATTTCTCTACTTCTTTGCCCCGCACATACCTCTACTGGCTTCTACGTACTGTATTTGTGACGAGTTTATGTCTCATCAACTAGTCTCAGTAATCTTATTCTAATCACGCTTCTTCAATTTCTTTGCCACAGGGATGCTCATCTCGATTTTGGTGAAACTGCACAAAATGATCTGATGGTCGAAGGGTTGCAAACTTCATTTCTTAGGAAGCGCCGACGTTGCCAGCAAATTAAAGCCTGGTTAGGGTTTACGGTTCAAGGGCTAGGGACTGCATGGATCTTTTTTTCTTTAGCTGTCTCTGTTTCAATGGCTAGGGACTGCATGAGTAGTAGTAGTATTGTACGCCTTACGCCCGCTCCCTCGCCCACGCGTGCGGTGGCTCGTAGGACGAGGAGAAAATTTTACTACTCTCCGTTTACTCCTCGTCCCTACTACCTTGGTTAGAGAGATTATCATATTGTTTGGAATATATATGTCCTTTAGTAGATGTCAATATGAACTACTAGTACATACTCCAAACACTGATGTATATAGACGTATTTTAGAGTGTAGATTCACTCATTTTGCTCCGTATGTAGCATAAAGTTGAGACACTTATTTTGGAACGGAGGGAGTACATATTTGCTATGATCTGTCAATCATTGAGATGCAATGGCATGCATGTTAGTCTCCTTTGTATTTGACGAATTGTTGCAACGGGCAACCTTGGACGCAGGATACATGTAACAGAAGCTGGAAGCTTCATAGCATTGTACTATCTCGCTGATAAATTACAGTACGTACTATACAAGTACTTCCTCCGTTCCTAAATATAAGTCTTTGTAGAGATTTCACCATGAACCACATACGGATGTATATAGATGCATTTTAAGTGTAGATTCATTCATTTTGTTCCGTATGTAGTCCACCTAGTGGAATCTCTACAAAGACTTATATGTAGGAATGGAGGGAGTACTATGTAAAGAGTTAGGTGTCGCACGGTGTCTAGAAAATATGGTGATAGTGTGAGGTGGGCCATGTAAGCACTGAGCCTGCGTGTTTTCACTGCTCTTGCACTCCTCCGCCGTAAGAATGGAGAAAATTGTAATCTAGTAGTACCTCATTTCGCCGAAAGCGTGGGACATCCAGCAGTCCTACCACCTCAGTAATAATGACCAATGAGCCGTCAAATTACATAGACCCAGCAGTAAGTTGGACGGACGAAGCAACCATCACTCTTGAATCCGCTTCTCCCTTCAACGTAGGCGCCAGTGAGAAGTCGCGTCCGCTCTACCCGGGCATGAATGCGGCACCGATTCTTTGGAGTGGCGCTGACCGTTTCGGGCGGGAAGCGCGCGCGGGCGATGGAGGGGCTTTGGGTGGGCCAGGCTGGTCAGGAGCGGGCGTGGCAGCTGTCCACCTGTCCCTACCCTACGCCCGGAAACGAGAGGATGCACCGACTCTCATGGCTAAAATCATACACTACACACCATCTCTCTGTAGGAGTAGGTCGATCTGTCACTCTCTCTAACACACACATGCTGTTAAACACACACACGCACACGCACACGCACACACAGGTTCATAGAATAGGTAAATCGTGCGAGTGCGAAGCCACAGGAAGTGATATACAAATGGAGTACGTACAAAGAAGAGGCATGTCTTAGTTGTTTGGATTAATTGTTGCGTTTAGAGAAAGAAATCAGGCCTTTGATTGGAGGAATGACCGGTCAAGTTTCCCCTTCTCCTCCAATCTGCTTGCACCTTGGTCCCGCTACACCTTCTAACGTGACTTATTACACCTAGACGGAGGGAGTCGTACGAGATACGGTGGCACACTGACTTAGGTCGAATACAAGTGCCCAAAATTGTGTGCATGTTATAATAAGGATTCACTTAAAATAGTACGTGAGTGAACAGAGGGATCAATTCGACAGTGTTCCCGAGCTGTGGCGAGATGTGTGAGGTAAGATACACCGCTGGCGCTTTTAGTTTTTCTTATTAATTTGTTTGTTTCACCCTCTGACTGGTGGGACCCAACGTACTACGTGGAGAGAGGTAAGGTGACTAAGGCTGCATTATTTCTGCACCACTGTGGATAGTCTTACCACCAAAGCCACATGACACGATTATGATTTAAATCCCAATGACTCCCACACACACACAAAAAAACACGGCATTCTTGTCACACGAATGCAGGAATGTATAAAAGGTTATTTTCCTCTCGTTGAACATAACGGGAGGGTTGTGTAGCTGGTTATCCTGTTCGCTCATCAAACTTGTGGTCTCGGGTTCGATAACTACACTTGAGCATAATTCGTGCCAGGAGGATTCTTTGACTGGTCAAAATGGATGGATACGGAGCTAAACGATCTCGTAGTGACCGTATAATCACCTCATCATGTATAAGCTGCAGCCTCGACGCTTGTTTTCTAGGGTTTGCACTCTTCACACTCTATCCAGTATATATACACACGCTGGAGCCTCAGCGCTTGTAGTTGCTCTCTTCACACTCTTACCCTCTCCAGATCTAAACAAGACTTCGTTGGCCTCTCTCTCTCCCCTCACTGCTGGTCTGCTTGTAGTTGCTCTCTTCACACTCTCTCACCCTCTCCAGATCTAAACAAGACTTCGCTGGCCTCTCTCTCTCTCCCCGCACTGCTGGTCAAAGAGCCGGCAGGATCCGTCCGCCGGGAAGGGAAGGAGGCTTAACGCTGTCGCCGTCGGCGAGGGAGGGAATCCACTACCGGCGCAGCTATTCACTTTCACCCAGCGGCGGCGCGGGAGGGCCTCCGACCCCTTCTTCTTCGCCGTCGTACATAGTGTGGGTCGAATGGCCTCCGGTCGCCCACCGAACCACACCCCAAGAACCTTAAGGTATAATTTACTTATTCCACATGCATTGCTCTAGCTGCATGTGGGCTTTTTCTGCTTCTGCACTCGAATCTAGGTGTTGGATCAAACAGGAAAGTTGTGGGGAAAGTTGTATACCATGAATCTAGGACGTGGTTCAAAGAGGAAAGCAATGGGGGAAAGTAGTGGGAAAAGTTGTATAGAATGAATCTAGGACGTGGTTCGAAAAGGAAAGGAAGGAGGAAAGTAGTGGGGAAAGTTGTATCGCATGAATCTAAGACGTGGTTCAAAGAGGACAGGAATGGGGGAAAGTAGTGGGGAAAGTTGTATAGCATAAATCTAGGACGTGGTTCACAGAGGAAAGGAAGTGGGGAAAGTACTAGTACAGACTGGCTATCCAGCACCTACGTTGGTCGAAAAGGGAATAACAATGACAAACGCGGTACACACATCTGTAACGAACTGATCTTTTGTTTTGGGGGACAAGTCTGTAGAGTTTGAGCAGGACTAGGTTTGCTGCGCTCACATAGGGAAAGGTGTCTAAAGATAACAAAACTGAGACCAACACAAATATGCTCCTTGGTTGTTTGTTCTTTGTTGCAACAGACTGTGCATCACCCCAGTACATCGGTAGATGCACATGGTGCTGGTGAGTCCACTATCCCGTGCAACTCTTTAGCTATTGTTAATGTAAGGCTCTATTTGGTCAAACACTCCCTAGTCCCTACCTGCTTGGTTCCAGGGACTAAACATGGACTAGAGGTTATTAAATGACATGCTAAAAGACCATGTTACCCCTAGTAGTGAACTAATAGAGACAAGGTGCGATGCGTGGCAGGGGCAACTGTTGGAAAAAGTCCCAAAAAGACTCTCCCTCGGGGTCTTCTTTCTTTAGTCCCAAATGCCCACTTTTAGTCCCTAAAAGTCCCTCCTGTTTGGTTTAGATGGGACTGACATGGAGTTTTTTTAGTCCCTCCACCAAAATGTCCTTGTAAACAAACACCCTCTAATAATGTCGCTGGAAAATTGATGCAATGCCACAGTTAAAAGCAAATTACATGTTTAATGAATTTTATTGTTAATATAATCTCTCTGTTAATATTAATCAATGCCACCATTTGAGAAATGCTACTCTCTTGCTTTCTTTCCCATTTAGATAAGGTAGATGCTTCTTTTTGTTGGCTTCTGTGTCATCCACCGTTATTGACCACTAGTTGTTTCCTTTGCACCTCTATGTAAACAGGGTTATCTACTTCACCTCGTTGCCATTGTGACCTTTTGTTGAACTGCACAAAACACTTTTGTTTTAAGAGTGTTTTGTGCAGTTCAACCAAAATGTCACACTGACAACGTTGCTTGATTGCTTGATCTTAGTGGAACTGCACAAGAGGAGATCTTACTTCCTATCCGTGTTGGCACATTTGGTTCAGATCTTCTTCTTGTGAGTTGTTTGAATTCTGCGTCATGAGAGGTCAGTACTATCCTTCTTTCACATGATTCTGCAGTGTGCTTTCATATGTTGTGCTACTTGTACGGTAATGTTGCTTGATTTTAGTGAACTGCACAAATGGAGACAAGACTTCCAATCTGTATGTGCACCGTACTATCCCATTGAGGTAAGATAAGGGTATTTCACAACTGTTGGCCTGTATTTTGCCACTTTCATCAGAAAATTAATGTCATCGTTTAGTGCTATACTTGTGCAACCTAATTGACATGCCAAATCTTACATTGAAGGCGAAGCTTGTCTGTTATTGAACCAAGTGATGAAGGGGAAGAACAAGCGGAAGAAAAACAAAAATCAACTCTTGGTGCTGTAATGAAGCACTGGAACTGTGATGACACAAGTAATGATATACTTTTGCATCTTAATTTGTTGCTATGGCTGGAACGAGCAATTGTTTTGCCACTGATTTGATGCCACTCTTAATGTAATACGTAATTATCTCGACTTGTGCAAACAGGGATCTTCTCTGAAGATACCATATATTTTAGTGGAACTGCACAAGAAGATGTTGGAAACGTTAATCTAATCGAGGAGTATATAGTAAGCATGGCCACCACAGTAGATAGCAACAGATGGTTCCGGAGAAGTGCTTCATCTGTATGCTCTACACAATAAGCCTCCTGACAAAGGTTGGTACTCGCCCACTGATTTCATCCATATGATTGAGCTTTGTCATCTCTATTGGTGTTGTGCTACTGTCTAGATGCTGTCATCAAAAAGTGGTATTGTCCTTGAGAAGTGCTTCATATGTGCTGTTTTAAATATTTCCTTTCCTTTTTTCGAGCAAACAGGGATGCTAGCATTTAGTTATTCTCTTGTCTTTGCACAACAGGATCATCCTCCTCTGAAGAAGAATATGGAGTACGTGAAGTGACTAGTTCCGATTATGCCAGGATGAAGAAGCCATGTCTATCTTCTCATCAGAAGGAGCAGTTGAAGGATGGTTACATTACCCCCCACAAGACCAAACTAACTTCAGCTCAGAAGGACTGACAAATCTCCATTTTCTTGCTGTGATGCGCGAGTACAATGTTGTTCTAGGATTCTTGCCGGTGAGTTCCATTTTTGTAAAAGTGTGCTCTACATGGACCATGTAGGTGCCTGTTTAAACTGTCAATTCATAGTACAGTTTGCTTTATACTAATCACTTTTTTGTATTTGTGCAAACAGGGGTGCTCAGCTTGATTTCAATGGGACTGCACAAAATGTTCGTGAATACATCGAATCATTCATTTCCACCACAAGAAAGGAGGTGCCGATAAGTTCAAGGCGTTGCAACATATAAGGGCGAAATCATACAAGCTACGCGCGAATTTGGTTGATTTTGGTGGAACTGCACAAAAAGAACAGCTGGTTTATTTAGCACGAGGTGCCATGTCAATGTCCGAACTGATGGCAAACCCTGCCCATTCCACAATCGTAGGCATTTGATATTTTGGAATGGGAAAACCTTGTGAAAATTTTGCTCATTGATTTTAGCAAGAAGACATGCGTTTGATATTTTTGAATGGGACGCCCATTGCTGTCAGCAGCGTCGATCCATTTTTTCTTTATTCTTTAGTTGTGAAGTAAATATTAGCTCTGACATGTGAATCGCTGAGATGCATAATCATCGATTGTTTTGAATGTTCTCTATGACATGTGAATCGCTGTGATTGCAATGTACAAGAACGCTAAAAAGCTGCTCAAACTCTTTGTACTCCTTCTGTTCCTTTTTACTTCGCACATTGTCCGGTAGCATACAACTGAAGTGCTCAAGTTCTCTAGCAAATGACTGTATCTCATGAGCTTGCTCAACCACGGAGCGCTCTTCAATCATCCTGTAATCATAGAATTGCTCCATGATCTACAGCTCAGTGCCAGCAACCGGAGGGTAGTCGCGGTGGCCTTAGTTGGACCCGTGCGGCGGTGACCTACCGTGTTCTACTCTTCCTCGTTCTCTGTGTGGCATGGCCTCGTTGGCAGCGGGGCGGGGCCTCGGCGGAGCCGGCGATGTCCTCTATCTCGTTGCCGGCGGGCGGCGCCTCGGCGGAGCGGGGGAAATCCTCCCCCTCGTTGCCGGCAGGGTGGGGCCTCGGCGGAGCCGGCGGTGTACTTTGCCTCGTTGTTGGTGACGCGGGGCCTCGGCGGAGCAGGGCCTCGTCGACGCCAGCGGAGCGGGGACTCGTCGGAGCCAGCATTGTCCTTTGCCTCGTCCTCGGTCTCGCCAAACAACGCCTCGGCCGCTTCATCGCCCTCTTTGTAGGCGGCCGTAGCCTCCGCCACCCGCATGCGGTACCGCCAGCGCTCGAGCCGGCCCTCGCGGGGGGAGCGGTACGAGTCGAGCAGCGCCTCCTGATCCGCCCGCTCCGCGGCGATCTGCTCCTCCGCCTGCAGGTGCTCCTGGAGGAGATGGTGGTTGTAGGCGGCGTCGGCCTGCGCCTCCCAGAACTGCTCCTCACGCTTCTGCCTCACCATGTCCATATATTGGGCACGGGCCTTGTCGATGGTCATGGTGCAATGCACCGGCGAGGATGGCGCGGGGGAGGGGGTTGGCGCCGGATCGTCGACTACCATGTTCTCCATTGGGATCCTCCTCCGGCTGCCTGCCGGCCAGCCAATCGGCAGCAATGGCTGCCATCTCCTTGTGGTCCGTCGTCCGCCCGTCCCGAAGAGCGCTGGAGCGCAACGAAGCCATGGTGGGCAGTAGTGGTGTGGACAGGAGAATAGGAACGGATGCGGATGACTGCAGCTATGGCCGGCGCAGCAGTTTATATAGCAATGGTGGGCGGCGGAGGAACGGACGTGTGGCGCCGGAGTAGCCGCCTAGGCAACCCCGTATCATTAATGTGGGCGGCAGAAGGACGGACGGATGGCACTTGTGTCGTTTGAAGGCGGAGCAATCGCATGCACCGGGAAGCGGGGCAGGCGGCGCTGACCGTTTCGGGCGGAAAGCGCGCGCGGGCGAGGGAGGTGGTCTAGGGGGGCCAGGGCAGTCAGACTCGTGCTTGGCAGCGGGTCGGTCCAGCAGCCGGACATGCTGGCTCGCCAGCTACCTCGCCGAGCTGAGCGACGACAATCGGACGATGGACGTAGCTTCCGACCAGGAGCCGGCGCCACTATCCAAGCCGGTTCATGACGTGTTCACCATAGAGCAGGTGCGGCCGCACTTCGACGCCCTAATGGCGGAAGAGCTACCAGCGTAGGAGGACCTGTGCTGCAACCTCCGTCTCCTCAACGAGCACCGGTGAACAAGCGAACGACAAAGCCGTCGCGGACATGTGGCCCTATGATCCTGGCTTCCCGAATGAGCAGCAGGCACTGTATCAGACCATCCGTAGGGCCCGCGAGGCCCTCTCCGTCGTCCTTCGAGTTGTTGCGCTCGCCGTGGCGCCGCCGTCTCGCGTTGTCAACATGGTCAACGGACATGAGGATGAGGCGATGACTTTACTTGGAGAGGATGACAGCAAGTGCCTCCTTATTAGTATATAAAACTATAAATTTTTTTGCTTCCTCCTAGTTTCCTGACATCACGGTCCCACACCATTGTGAACCTATGTAGTCAATAAACGAGAGAATTGCACAAGAAGCGGCCGACAGCTGGGACCAAGCAGCTCGAGCAGTATTTGTGTTTTTGAGGTGTGAGCACTGCAGAGTTTTTCTTGAGCGATGTTTAGCCCAGATATTAATTTTTCTCCTCTGAACAACAATGAAAACTTCGCTGCACCTATTAACTGGGCGGGCAGTGGCCCGTCTAGCCCAGATATTATTTTTTTCAAGCTGAAAATGGCTAGCACAGCTATACTTTTTTTAGGAATACCCAGGCAAGGTCAAGTTGTTATTCTCCGCCCCGCTAGGCTGCAAATATTTCCTAGGAGGGATGCATTAGGCTTAACAAGAAAATGGTCTTTAAGAAATAATAAATGGGATGTAATTATAAAAACTGGGCAGTAACTATAGAAAAGCACCAAACACGTAATTACTTTATAAAATATTATTTTTGGATATTGAAAATTTTAATTTCATTAATTGTTGCGTGCGCAATGTTTCGTTGGATTTTTACGTAATATAAATTTATATTGAAATTGTATTTAATCTGACTAGAAATTTCCGGATAAAAATATTTCGGATCCCATCAAAATGTGGGAAATTTTATTGAATTCTGTTTTGAATAGTTGGTTGAAATGGGCTGTACTTTTAACAAACTGTTAATGGGTTGTAGTAAATTCCATTAGAATTCAAAAATTGGCTACCCATTCTTACAAATCCCAAATGGGCTATAAGTTCTCTGCCACACACTTGTGGCCTTACTAAGTTGATGCGTCCCCTCAAAAGAAAGAGAGTTGATGCGTATGCAAGGCTTTGTCAACTTATAGTCAACACACGGTTCTAACAGCAGTGGCCGTTGGATGTCCATCCAACGGATGCCGTGCTTCTTCTTCAATCTCGGATATTCTAGCTTCACCCGCCCAAAAAATGATTCCTCCCCCTGACATCTAGGGCGCACCGTTTCGGAAGATGACCTGTGGGCCTACTAAGTTGACGCGTACCAAGGGCTTTGTCAACTTAGTCAATATAAACGATTATAGCTGTAGTTACCGTACGATGTCCATCCAACGGCCGTAGTGCTTCTTCAACCTCTGGTTTTCTTGCTCCAGCCGCCCAAAGCAGCGCCGGTCGTGTCGCATGCTCCTGCCTCCCATGGCCGGCTGTGCTGCCGCAGAGGCCTCACCGCCCCTACTATTCCCACCGCTGGCCAGGCCCTGCGGCGACGGCAGCCTCGATCTCACACCGCAGCCGAACCAGTGAACCCTCGTACTCCTCTCCGCGCGGGCTTCCACTGCCGCGTCTTCCCCGGATCCGCGTCGTCCCCTTCCTAGGCCTCACCGTCATCCACCGCCCTGGTGCTCTCGGCGCGGCGTGGTCAACGTGGTCAAGGAACGGCTTCCATCGGACGTAGACTGTACGTGGAGAGGCTGATAGCTGGGTCCACGACGGCAGCAAGGAAGTGCCTCCTTATTACGCGGAAAATAATGATTCCTCCACCTGACAGCAGGGACCCACCGGATGGGCCACCGTATTTCGTGAAAAAAACGTTTCCCCCCTGACTGCTAGGACCCACCGGACGGGCCACCGTATTGCGCGAAAAAAACGTTCTCCCCGCTGTCAGCTCGGACCCACCGGAAGTGCCTACTTATTACGCAAAAAAAAAATACTCCCCCTGCTGGTTGGGACCCACCTTGGTGGGAGGCTGACTTGTGGGCCTACTAAGTTGACGAGGACGGAGTGCTTTGTCAACTTAGTCAATATGAACGATTCTAGCTCCAGTGACCATACTATGTCCATCCAACGGCTGTAGTGCTTCTTCAACCTCTGGTCTTGTTGCTCCAGCCGCTCAAAGCAGCGCCGGTCGTGCCGCATGCTCCTGCCTCTCGTGGCCGGCTGTGCTGCCGCTGAGGCCTCACCGCCCCCTACTATTCACACCGCTGGTCAGGCCCTGCGGCAACGGCAACCTCACATCGCAGCCGAACCAGTGAACCCTCGTACTCCTCTACGCGTGGGAATCCACTGCCGCGTCTTCCCCGGCTCCGCGTCGTCCCCTTCCTAGGCCTTGCTGTCATCCATCGCCCTAGTGCTCTCGGCACGGCGTGGTCAAGGAACGGCTTCCATCGGACGTGGACTGTACGTGGAGAGGCTGACAGCTGGGTCCACGGCCGCAGCAAGGAAGTGCCTCCTTATTGCGCACAAAATAATTATTCCTCCACCTGACAGCGGGGACCCACCGGACGGGCCACCGTATTTCACGAAAAAAAACGTTTCCCCCTGACTGCTGGGACCCACCAGGTACATCTTCGCACGCAAGGAAGTGCGTCCGGGCAAAAAAATGATTTGCCCCCCTGACTACTGGGACCCACCAGCTACATCTTCGCACGCAAGGAAGTGCCTGACAGTCGGGACCCACCTGGTCGAAGCGTACGTAGCGTTGTCATTCTGGTCGCGAACGTGTACGTACATACTGGTCGATGTAGAGGCGCGCACCTGTCGTAGTAGAGGCGCACACGTAGCATGTACACGTACGTACAACGGTCAGGGTGCAAGAAAGAAAATACGGCCACGTACGTACATACGGGCAGGGTCTCGAACGCCTACTCGCGCATACGGACGGCCAGGGCTCGTGTACATGGCTGGGTCGGAACGGAGAAACTGCGTTGTCGTCGTGTTCATGGGGAGCCAACCGACTGGGTCGGAACGGAATGCGTCCTCGTGTTCATCGGGAGGGCTTGGACAGAACAGCCGATGGAAACGAGGCCTGGCGTACCGTAGAACGGAGGAAACGGCCTTGTGTTTGACCGGCCACGTCCGAAACGGGATCCTGTTCATCGGGAGGGGTCTGGCGTACCGCAAAACGGAGTAGACGGACCTCCTACGGTCGAAACGGGGGTCTTGTTGGTCGGGAGGGGTGTGGCGTACCACAAAACGGAGGAAACGGACTTGTGTTGGAGCGCTACGGTCGAAACGGGGGTCGTGTTTATCGGGAGGGGTGTGGCGTACCACAAAATGGGACTCCACAGGATACTGTTCATCTCCACCGTCGACCCCATCCAGCCTCCACGGGCTACTGTTCATCCACCGTCGACCTCCTCCAGCCACCACCTGCGACTGTTCATCCATGGACTCCTGTTCATCCAGCCTCCACCGCGCGCTACTCCACCGGCTACTGTTCAACCAGCCCTCTCAATGGGCTCCTGTTCAACCATCCCTCCACGGGCTACTGTTCATCCAGCCCTCCACCGTCTACTGTTCATCCTGCCCTCCACGGGGTGGTCCTGTTCATCCTGCCCTCCACGGGGAGAACGACGGCGTCTGGCCAGCATGTGAGAAGTAGTAGTACTAGTAGTTAGTGTGTGTGTGTGTGTGTGTGTGTCTGAGTACGAGCATGTACCAATACTAATAGTTACTACTGTAGTTTTTAGAGCAAATTACCAGTACATTAGCCTAGACTAAATGGAAAAATTCCTGTCCTAAGCATCAAATGGCATCTCTTTCTCTATAGGAATTGAGATGCATGTCATCTCACTTCCTATGATTTTCATATTCCTATCCTATGAACCAAAGGAGGCCTCTGTTGGAATAACTACTGTAGCTAGAAGTACTGTGGTACAGTAGTTTTCTTCAAGAAGCGGAATTCAACGAAGTCATGATGGTTCCTTCGTCCGAGCAACTTCAAAGTGGGAAGTGGGCCTATGATTTGACGGCTCATTAGTCATTGTTACTGCGGCGCGATGACCTGGGTGACTCTCCTTGGAGTTCTGCGTGCATGGCAAGTGGACCAGGATGGTCGACGTCCCACATGTTGGCGAACGGAAGTATTCTTTCCGATATCGAGGAGCAAGGAAACCGCATGGTATAGTATCACTGCTGATTGGTTCGCACAAAAAAAAGTATCACTGCCGATTTATAATTATTTTTTATTTCTGATGAATGCTAGCGTTTCAACTCTTACGACGAAGGGTGCCAAACACGGCACGTGCTGGATGTCCCACACGTCAGCGAAAGGAGTGGGACATGAACAGCGTGGTAGAGCCCAGCGTAAAAAAAACAGCATGGTAGAGCGTCTCCACTTCTTCCACTTCTAGGTCGGAGACCACACGTAGTAGTACTTAGTGGTATGAACGATACAAAGTGCGACCTGGAGAGAAAGACACGTCTAGTTGGAAGGTCTCGGGGCATACACGTAAACAAATATAAAAGTTAATATGTGCCTCCAACTAATATAGTAGTAGTAGAGTACTTAGGCACGTACTCCATAACATCACCGTGCATTGCACGTACAACATTTAGTGGTAGTACGTAGTAAGAGACAAATGCCGCCCAAGAGTTCCCTTCTCGACCTACTTTTGGGTGTTTGGTAGAGTGTATGGAGGGTGCATGAGTCCACACTAGTTTAGCACAAATACACTAGAAGCATGCATGAAGAGGGGTGTTGAGTTGAGCATGCATGAAGAGGGAACAACTATGCTGAGACGAGAACGCAACCAAACACACCCTATATGCCACGCATGTTCATACCATTTGTGCCTTTCTACTTCACTTACTGCGCTACATTACTCAGGTTCGTACGTCCACTCCTGGGTACATGTCCGTCTCGTAGTTCCAGTCCCACGTGTTCTTCATATAGATGGAACGATCCTTGCATAACACGTGCACCTTGATGCTAGATGTCTCGCGTGTTGGCAAAAGGATGAACAAAGCTCACGTAAAAAAATAGAGTGGAAGAACATAGATTCCGGACGACCGAGAAGGAGCAAGGAACCTCGTGGTGGAGCGTCTGCACTCATAATATTTAATATTATTCAGCGATATAAAATTAACCAATCATCTCCACAGTGGACTTGCAGAGTACGAAACACGGCAGCCCAGTGTAGTTACATCATACTAGTACATGGCTAACCCACGCTATCACCATATTTCTTGGCTTCCGTGTGCACTACTAGAAAAAGGGCTATAGATGGGATTGACACTAATGGCGCACCAGACAAGTGGTGCGCCATTAATATATACTAATGGCGCACCACCTTCTGATACGCCATTAGAGTTGAAACTACTAATGGCGCACCTGGCCCAGGGTGCGCCATTAGTATCCTAAAAAAAAAAATTTAACTAGTGCGCCTGTCCAAACATACTAATGGCGCATCTAGACGCAGTGCGCCATTAGTAGTTGAAACTACTAATGGCGCACCTGGCCAGGGTGCGCCATTAGTATCAAAAAAAAAATTTAACTAGTGCGCCTGTCCAAACATACTAATGGCGCATCCAGACACAGTGCGCCATTAGTAGTTGAAACTACTAATGGCGCACCTTGCCCAGGGTGCGCCATTAGTATCAAAAAAAATTAACTAGTGCGCCTATCCAAACATACTAATGGCGCATCCAGACACAGTGCGCCATTAGTGGTTGCAACTAGTAATGGCGCACCTGGCCCAGGGTGCGCCATTAGTATCAAAAAAAAATTTAACTAGTGCGCCTGTCCAAACATACTAATGGCGCACCACCAGAAGGTGCGCCATTAGTAACCTGGATTACTAATGGCGCATTTAGAGTTGGTGCGCCATTAGTAAGTGGGCAGCAACAAGATATTTTGGACAGCCTCTCCTACCCACACTCACTTTCTCCCCACTTCATTCTCTCCACCTCCTCCTTGTCTCGGGTGCCTCCTCTTTTTCACCTCATTTCCACCATAGATTCATTCAATTTAAGTGGTTAAATTACCTTGTTTTGATAGGTAAGTAAGGGGGGAAGCTATATTTATGTTGTTCTCCCTACAACAATGTGCACATGCACTTTTTATGGCCTAGCTAGATCTATGTATGTTCGTGGTGTTGCATATGTTTGTGGTGTTGCATATGTGTTTGTGTTTGGAGGTGTACCGGTATTTGAAATGCGATAGTTGCCAATATTTTGCCGGAATGTTGATTCATTTCCGTTTCGGCGAGAATTTTGGCATTAAGCATTCTTTTTGGTCCTATTTTTAGGGAAAGTCATGCCAAATTTTTTCTATGTTCTAAAATATCGTTTTGCTCTACCCCGCAGGCGACCGTGGTCCGCATGATGACCGAAGGCATCGTGAATAGGTTTTTGAGGTCCGCGAAGGCCGAGATGCTTGAAAAGAACGAGACGGAGATAAGATGTCCGTGTCGAAGATGCAAGCTGAAGAGCCTTATTGCGGACCCGGAATCCTGGCAGGTGCGGGACCACCTGCTCTTGCGTGGTTTCATGGATGGCTATCGGTGGCAAGGTGATGAAGATGACTACGAAGTCGTCCATGGGGGCCGGGCAAGAAATGAGGAAGGGCAGCAAGACAACCACCGCGGCTCGGGCGGGCGAGAAGACGAAGAATCCCCAGGAGATGATCACGACGGTGATGCTGTACACAGTCATCATGTAGAAGATGCAGGACATGATGATGAGGAAGATGCCGGAGCAGACGACGGGCATGATCATGAAGATGATGATGCCGGCGGAGCAGACGACGCTGGACCATCGATGGGCTGGGTGGGACCCTCATATTCAAGAGCTGCTTCTCAAGCAGACGGATAACGCAAGAGCTGCCGCCCGAGAGAAAGCCAAGCTGGATCAACTGGAGATAGACGCGATTACTCCATTGTATGAAGGATGCAGGCCCGAGGATACCCGCCTGAAAGTAACGCTCATGGCTCTGGAGATGAAGGTAAAGCACAAAATGACCGACGCATGCTTCGACGAGAACATGTCAGTCTGGCACGAACGTCTTCCCAAGGGGAACAAGTGCCCGACCAGTTTCGAGGAGGCGAAGAAAATCGTGTGTCCTCTGGATTTACCGCACGTGAAATACCATGTGTGCATGAACAATTGCATCATTTATCGGGACGAGCATGCGGAGTCTACCATATGTCCGGTGTGCGGCGTCACTCGCTACAAGAAGAGGAAGAAAGCTCCTCGAAAAGTGGTGTGGTACTTTCCGATCACTCCTCGTCTGCAGCGGTATTTCGCGGACCCTAAGGTAGCAAAGCTCCTGCGTTGGCACGCGGATAGGGAGGAGAAGAAGCGAGAAGATGACGCAAATGATCCGGAGATAGATAAAAAAGACAAGATGCTGAGTCACCCTAAGGATGCGAGCCAGTGGCAAGCGTTGAACTTCGAAGACCTAGAATTTGGGAACGATCCAAGGAACATCGTGCTGGGCGCGAGCACCGATGGAGTCAATCCGTTTGGCAGCCAGAGAAGCACACATAGCACCTGGCCTGTGTTTGTGTGGATGTACAACCTTCCCCCCTGGTTGTGCATGAAGAGGAAGTACATTCACATGAGTATGCTAATTGAAGGACCGAAACAACCAGGGAACGACATCAATCTGTATCTGGGGCTGCTGAAAGAGGAGCTTGACACGCTGTGGAAAACGCCAGCCAATACATGGGACGCCGCAGAGAAAGAATATTTCCCTATGAGAGCCGCACTGCTCACGACGGTGCACGACTATCTCGGTTTCGGATATCTCGCGGGGCAGGTGGTCCACGGATTTTCTGGATGCGTCAGGTGCATGGATGACACAACGTATCGCCAGCTAGATAGAGATCCCGGGTCTTCGAAAACCGTGTTCATGGGACATCGAAGGTGGCTTCGCGACGATGACCCGTGGAGGAAACGCAAGGATCTGTTCGATGGTGAAACCGAACCCCGAAGACGCCAGCGTACGAGGAGCGGCGAGGAAATAGACGAGCTGTTGAAAAATTGGAAAGACTGCCCACTGCCGGGAAAGAAGCAAAAGGCGCCAGAGCCGGGAAAGGAGCGAAAGGCGCCAGAGCCGCTGCTGAAGGTATGGAAAACGAGGTCTGTTTTCTGGGACTTGCCGTACTAGAAGATCCACCGTGTGCCTCACAGCCTTGATGTCATGCATATCACGAAGAAATTGTGTGAGAGTCTGCTTGGTACCCTGCTCAACATGCCAGAGAGGACCAAAGATGGGCCGAAAGCAAGGGCAGACTTGAAATCAATGGGCATCAGGCAGGAGCTTCACGCTATATATGATGATGATGATGATGATGATGAGGCGAAGCAGGACACGGAAAGTCGTCGCAAAGGCAAAAAGGCCAAGAAGACCGGAAATGACTACCCTCCCGCGTGCTTCACTCTAAGTCAGGAGGAGATCGAGCAGTTTTTCACCTGCCTCGTAGGAGTAAAACTTCCTTACGGTTACGCGGGGAAGATAAGCAGATACCTAGACCTAGCGAAGCTGAAGTTCAGCGGGATGAAGTCTCACGACTGTCACGTGCTGATGACGCAGATACTTCCAGTTGCAATCCGTGGGATCATGGACGCGCACGTCCGTGAAACGCTATTTGGCCTATGCAACTTTTTCGACGTCATCTCTCGGAAGTCTGCTGGCGTGAGGCAACTCAGAAGGCTACAGGAAGAGATCGTGGTGATACTATGCGAGCTTGAGATGTACTTCCCGCCCGCATTCTTCGACGTTATGGTGCATCTGCTGGTCCATATCGTGGACGATATCATCCAACTCGGGCTGATGTTCCTGCACAACATGATGCCGTTCGAAAGGATGAATGGTGTCATCAAAGGATACGTTCGCAACATGTCACGTCTAGAGGGAAGCATAGCCAGGGGCTTTCTGACCGAAGAGTGCATCTCCTACTGCACGAATTATCTAGGCATCGAGAACCCCATTGGTCTGCCCGTCAATAGGCACCTCAGCAGGCTCGCTGGATGGGGTCACCGTGAGGGTCGCCGCGAAATGCATGTCGACTTCGAGGGTCGACTCGCCGACTTTGAAAGAGCAAACCTAGTCGCGCTACAACACATAGACGTGGTCGATCCTTGGGTGGTAGAGCACAAAACCTTTAATAAGAAGACGTACAATGACCGAGGCCAACAGAGGACGGACGGAGATATACTCAAAGAGCACAACTCATGTTTTACGCGTTGGTTCAAGCAGAAGCTTCTGTCGTCCCTTTACATGAGGATCCTTCCGCGGAAGAACAACTCATATTCGCCTTGTCACAGGGCGCCGAGCACAACCTGATGACCTATGAGGCGTACGATATCAACGGCTACACATTCTACACCGAGGCCAAGGACATGAAGAGCGATGGTTATCAGAACTCCGGGGTAACGATGGAATCCTACACCGGTAACGACAAGGACAGATACTACGGAAGGATCGAGGAGATCTGGGAGCTGAGCTACGCTGGAGAGAAGGTCCCGATGTTCCGTGTCAGATGGGCCAAGAGCGTCCTAAAAGAAGACCGGTATTTCACCACCATGGTTATACCCGAAGCCAAATCCAAGACCGCAGGCGCAAACGTCACCGCGAAAAATGAGCCATGGGTACTGGCTTCCCAAGTGGACCAATGCTTCTTCATTACCGACCCGTCAAAGCCCAGTCTTGTTGTTGTGAGGAGAGGCAAAAGGAAGATCATCAGAATGGATGGAGTAGCCAATGAGCAAGACTTCGACAAGTACGGCGACCCGAGAATCGAACATGACGACGATGATGAAGTAGCAGCATACACCACAAGAAGAAGCAGGACCACCCTACCTAAAGGACGTCCGTTCCACAGAAGAACTCCATTTGCGAAAATTAAGGGCAAGAAGATTGTGAACAGATAGCTAGCTAAGATCGATTGTATTTAAATCGTAGCCTTCATTTCTCGATTGTATTTCATGGGCACTTTTTGAACTATCATGAATATTTTTAAATTTCATGGACACTCGATCTCGATCCCCCTCCATCTCGATCGCTAGCTATCCCACCTCGCCAGATCCGGTCCCCCTCGCCGCCGAGCACCCTCCGGTCCACCGGCCCCCGCACCCCGCGCACCCTCCCCCGCTCCACCGGCATTACTGTTTGATGATATTTTAAAAAAAATTATTATTGTCTTATAAAAAAATTATTACTGTCTTATAAAAAAATTATTACTGTCTTAAAAAAAATTATTACTGTCTTATAAAAAATTATTACTGTCTTATAAAAAAATTGTGGAGCCTGGGAATCGAACCCAGGACCTCCTGGTGTGAGAACTGGCTGCTGACCAGTCGAGCTAGTAGAGGGGACTTGGTGTGGATCAGGTAAGGTGGAAGATAACCTGTTGGCTCGAGCAGAAATAAAAAAAATACTAATGGCGCACCAGGGTGAGGTGCGCCATTAGTATGGATGTACTATGGCGCACCGAGGGGTGGTGCGCCATTAGTATTGTGCCCTCGCCCTCGCCTATCCCCGGCCCAAACCTATCCCCTATCTCTCCCTCGCCCTTGCCCTCGATCCCCTTCCCCTCTCCTCTCCCGACGCCGCTGCCCCGCCGCCTCGACGCCGCCCCGTCGTCCTCGTCTCCGCCCCGACGCCCCGACGCCGCTGCCCCTTCCCCTCTCCGCCCCGTCATCCTCGTCTCCGCCCCGACACCCCGACGCCTCGACGCCGCCCCGTCGTCCTCGTCCTCGCCCTCCTCCTCGTCCGCGCCACCGCCGCGCCACTTCGACCTCCTCCTTGTCCCCTCCGGCCTCCTCCGCCTCCTCAGGAACTGCCCCACCTCTCCCTCCCCCTCCGGCCTCCTCCTTCCTCTCCCTCCACCACATTGGCCTTGAACTGACCGTTGTGCCCCTCTATGACCACTTCGTGATGGTCAGTGTATGACGTTCTCATGCTCTGTTCTTGTTGATGAGAAGTGGGTTGGATGCCATTTTGGAAGAAGAAGAAGATGGTGATGTGTCAATTCTGTTTATGGCCATGAATATGTTCTGTTGTTCCAGCATTTCCACCACTCGCTTTCACTTATTTCCCCACATATACATCCACTAAACCAGAGGAATATAAAAGTGAGAGTGGCAAGATGGTCAGTTCAGTTCAGTTCAGGCACATTCAGGTATTCCCTACAAGTGGATGGTGCTGCGGGCATGTGATCATTTATTTACATCAGATAGTAGGTTATAGGGTGTCATTTTATAGTGCTGCCTTTAATCATCTCCATAGCCTATATGTGTAGTAGCACCAGTAGCTCCACGTGTCCACTAGCAGTCACAAAATACAAAGATCAGATCACCGTCCGATTTGATGATTTGACTAGCCATGTTTAATTATGTGCTAGATCTTCACATTAACATTAACAATCTATATATGCTTAATTACCATGTAGTACATCGTCATATCATCAAGTAATCAAGCGTTGGAATAAATCAAATCCAAACATTAAGTTGATCCCCTTCCAACATACTTCCTCTATAAACTTTTATAGGATCTTTTTGTTGTTTGTGTCGGCCAAGAAAAACAGCTAGTTTTTTATCAGTGGTTAACAATATTATATGGTTTGGATTTTTGTAATCATGGTGGAAATGGACACGGACGATTCCCCACATAGCAGCCCAGTGCTCCACTGCCATTGGTTTACCTGTCAACCTTTTTCTTCAGAGGAAAAGGTGATTTAGCCCTGCTGCTTTCAGTAACCCGACAGATAACTACCTATCAGATTTATATATAGTATAATCAAATCAAACTACCTACCAGCCTTTTAAGGAGCTCCTTGCTCTTATATGGAAAGTCGAGATTCGAAGCAGACTGCTTCCGCAAAAAAAGAAAAAGAAATCCAACTGACACGCCAAAAGAAAAGAAAATTTTCTGTCATTGTCTTACTATCCTTCCTGTAGTATTTATAATTATTTTGAAGGAAAGCTTCACTCAACAGTTGAGAAACTTGCATGTTCCATTTAAGAGAAAATTTGAGACATGGTTTTCTATGCATTGATCTATCAATGATGTTGACAGCAAGGAATAGCGTTTCACCCAGTAGCTCAAGCTTATAGTGCACCTACATTGGACAATGAAACATTGGGGTTCCTAAGAACTTTCCATTCCGGAGCATACTAAGTTAAGACTAATTTGCACAAGCAGTATCACTAAAGTATCACTTTAGAACCAGAGCATGCCTTGTGCACCCAATTTTATCTTTCCCAACGAGATGTTTCTCATTACCAACTATCATGTGAAATTTGAAAAGTTACACTATACTGCAGTCAAATATTCAGCAAACGAGTCCATCAAACAAAGATCCTCTAGTAGAAGAAACTCTTCTTTTTCTATCAGTACTAAGCTACTGTTCATGTAAGTAAAACCAGCATACTACTGTTCAGTTGTGTAATTGCATATGTATCGAAGCACTAGGGGGTAAACCAAGAAGGTAGATAGCACAAAATTCTTCACTAGGACAGTGACAACAGTGACTTTCTGTTATCCCTACTGTTCCCTTGGTAAAACGTATAGGATGTACTTCTCACGATCAGGACTGCAGCTAAGATGAACATGCAATCTCTCTTTTCTTTTAATTTTCAGAACATTTACAGTCTTGCTCACTACTCTGATTCTTCTTTATCAGTGGATGCAAAGTCAAAAACAAGAGCTTTTAGGACTTCATGTTTTGAAACCAGTTAAATCATATAGTTTCTGCTATTTTTTCTCATGCTCCTGTTCTCTAAACATATTAGCTGGAAGCATCACATAGTTTGTTAGCTTTTTACAGACAAGTGTGCTTTGATTTTTGTTTAAGATTGCAGCTATCTTCATGTTGTTTGTTCCATAAATATTCTTATATACCATCAAAATAACTTCTGTTAATTAAGTTAGAACGTGTCTGTTTGTCTATTCTAAAACTAAGGTGTAGCATCCAAGAGCTTGTCTTCATTTAGTATGCTTCAGTTTGCCGGAATGATACTGCTTGGAGATGATACTGCTTGGTGTATTTTCCATGTTGTGATGGAGGCCTTTTTTGCCTTGTCCACCCGAGAGGCCCTTGATTTTGCCGGAATGTCGATTAACTTCCGTTCCGGCAAATTCGGGTACTCCATATGTCCTATTTTCAGCAAAGGTCATGCTGACATTTTCCGTGAATTTTAGCATGACTTTGCTAAAAATAGGACATATGGGGTACTTGTGACTAATGCATGGGCCGGGGTATCTTAGTAGTTAATTAAGTAGGATCAAGTGCCCCGGCGTACTTGTGACTAATGCATGGCTTTTAGGGTGCCTCGGTGTCGATAAAAACCGAAATGATGAAAGCTTAGGCTTTTAGGGTGCCTCGGCGTCGAAAAACCCTCAATGATAAAAGCTTAGCTTTTAGGATGCCTCGGTGTCGACAAACCCTAAATGATGAGACCATGATCTTGTTCCTTGACAATAACCAACTTTTTGACCAAACTTTGTTCCTATTTAGAGAGAAACATGGCCAACAACGATGAGGCCGGGGGTTCGAGCGTCAAGCCATTCTGGATGCTGTCCCAGGAGATGGAGGAACAACCTCACTTGTATGAGGACGCCGCCTTCCCCACCGATCCTGAGACCACTGATGGTACCGCCGAGGATGACCCCACTGATGGTGCCGCCGAGGATGCCACCACTGATGGTGCCGCGGAGGATGCCACCACTGATGATGGCAGCGCACGCACAGATGGCAGCCAACCGAAGAGGCAACGGAAGGACCGGCGCCCGACCGTGCTCCGCACCCTCAAGGAGGAAGTTGCTGAAGTGGACTCCGACGGGAAGCCAATGGCGCCCGAATGAATAGTCAAGGGGTACTCGCTTCAGCTCGGGTGCATTCTCTGGAGCACCGTCTCGATCAACACCGAGAACCTGAGGCATCCTGACCGAGGGAATTTGCGCAACCTCCTCTTCACGAAGCTGCACGAACGATACAAGTTCCCCACTGAATTTGAAAACACAAGCCTCAAAGGGAATAAAGTGAACAATGCTGCCCTCACGAAGATGAGCAAGGCCCTGTCTACTTGGAAAAGCAATGTGAAGAGAATGGTCGGGAAAGGTGAGAGTTATGAGAAGATCAAGGAGAAAAATCCTTCGATCACCGAAGATGACTACAATGACTTCAAGATCAATTGCTCGAGCACCGCAAACTCCGAATCAAGTAAGTGGGGGAAAGAAATGCGGGAGCTGAACTTAGGGGAACACACACTCGGTCCCGGCGGTTACAGAGTGGCGGAGCCTATATGGGACAAGGAGGAGGCGGACCGTGCCGAGCAAGGCCTACCGCCCCTCTTCGATAAATACGGTGACAAGCAGACCAGGAACTTTGTCAGGGCCCGGTACAAGAAGGACCCGAAAACAAAGGAGCTTACCACGGATCCGAAGACCAGGGCGCTTGAGCTTGTTCTGGTAAGGAATACACCCCCTCGTAATTAGCTCCATATGGTTGCATTCTAATTAATGAAGCCAAATTTCTAAATGGTTCACATTCCTTCCGCAGGCGACTGAAAGCAGTAGCGCGGGGTCGACTAAGAGCAACCCTTGGGACACCACTCTAAATAGGGCGTTGAATGTAATGAAGAACAAGGATAAGCTCAGTAAGCCGACGTCAGCTGGTCGTGTGGCCGGCAAAGGCTTGTCGACAAAATGGTCGTCATACTATGACACTGCTGGGCGAAAGGAGAAAAAGACCAGCTCGAAAAGCCAGGCGCGCGAGGTTCAAGAACTCAGGGCACAGGTGGCGCGGATTCCGGAGATTGTCCAAGAGCAAGTGCAACAACAACTCGGAGCGACGATCACCGCCATTGTGCCTACCTTGATCCAGGGGATTAGTGCGTGGATTGCGGGCGGCCCCTGTTGGCTCCATATGGTTGCATTCTAATTAATGAAGCCAAATTTGGCCGCCCCCGATTCCTAGCTTCACGGCCAGCAACTCGCAGAACGCGATGGCGGGGCCATTGGTGTCTCCGGCGGAGCCGGCATTGGTGTCTCCGACGCCGGCACGGGAGCTTAATGCACCCGGGTGTACGCCGGCCGGAACCTCTGCAGCAAGCGGCCCCTCCGTCAACTGCACGCCCGCCGTTGGCGGTGCCTCGACATTAGCCGAGCTCGACGCCATCATCACGGTAACTAATTAAGCCTCTCTCGGCCGAGGACTTCATCTCCTTGCCTTTGACTGGGCATCCCTAACGCCCTACATGTTTTCGCAGGGCGCCGCCGACGTTCCGTGCACTCTCCTGCACTTCGTGAACAACGAGTTGGTCGATGTCGCCAAGGGCAAAATCGTTCAACCGGGCAACCCCTTGTTCCACGGTACCCAGATGCCACCCAACTTGTTTAGGGTTCAACTGGTTCGGGTGCTGCCAGGCTGCGACGAGGTGTTACCTCCGATTCGACCAATGGGGGCCGACGATGATGACGTGATGAACCTCAGCGCCTGCCTGAGCTGGCCCCTGCTTTGGCCGAAGAGCCAGATTCGTTTGGGGGCGGGGGACACCACCCCAAAGACAACACCGCCAGTCGTGCCGGCGCCAAGTCGGCCCCATGGCAAGACCGCCGCAACGGTGCCGTACATCCCTATGCCACTGGATCCAAACATGCATATGGCACAGGATCAGAACGACGACGACGACGATACATTTGCCAACGTCGATCAGTACTTTGCCGATCATGGGGATGGTGGCGACTTCATGGGGCCTCCTTCTCAAGAACCCAACCCAACAAAAGACGTGTGCGATCTAGCTGGTACCGCGGAGAAGCCAAGTTGCAACAGGCGTCGTCTGCAGTTCAGCTCTCAGGAGACGCCTCCAGCTGCCGACTTCACCGAGCCTCAGATAGGCGAGGTGCCAAATATGATCAGCCCCAACACACTCAAGAAGGCGGTCTGTGAGCAGAACTCGGTCCCATTACAGGAGATCAAGAAGAAGGCACGCAAAAGAAAGACTAACAAGGGTGCGGGCCAGCTGGCACCGAGTACGATCCGTGCTCAGGACGGGCCACCTTCAACTGCGGATATCTCGAGGAGGGTGCATGTGGCGGGTAGGCCGATGCTACCGAGAAATATGCTCGATGCTACAACCGGTGCTATGCGGAGTCTGCATGACAGTGTGCTTTCTTTGGAGAAGCGGCGTCTCCGAGAGAAGGATGTGGCATACCCGGTTTTCGCGGCCAAGGTGCCAGAGGGCAAGGGCTTTGTGGATAACTCCATCGGGGGTACGATCGTCCTGCGGTTTGATGACATCCACGCTATGTTGAACCTTCATCCGCTGCACTACACCTTCGTTCGGCTATTTTCGCTGAGTATGGAGATGCGGATCATTCGCGACAAGACCCCAGACATCGTGATAGTCGACCCCTTCTACATGTGTGCCAAGATCTTGGGCAGCGCTGGGGACCGGCAAGTCGCGAGTTCTTACCTCGAAGGCGTCATTCTGGCAAACCAAGATAAGGACAACTTCCTCGTGCCTTACTTTCCCGAGTAAGTCCTCCCCTCAACCGCCCCGTAACATATGAATTCTTAGATTTCGATCGTTTTTCTTTTAACATTCCGTGTTTTCTGCAGTGACACACATTGCACGCTCATCCTCCTAAGCCCCAAATATTCCATGGCCACGTATTTCGACCCGGACCGTCAGTCGAACGTAGACTACACAAATGTTAAGAAGGTTCTTGATGATGTTCTCCCCGGCTACGTCAAATCTGGAGGCACCTTCACCAGGCCTATTCGTAAGTACGGCAAGCACGTGTTCTCCCACAACACGACGTTCTGCTGCGTCAAGCAGCCGCCTGGCGGTCAGAAGGGTGCCTACTACGCCATCCATCACATGCGGGCGATCGTACGGGACCATCATCAACTACTGCTACCGAGTAGACTCAAAGATTGGGCCGCGAGCGTGTCGGCAATCCAGGACGCGGACATCAGACAAGAATTCTTTCGCATCCAGTCGGAGTTTGCGGAAATCATCCATCAAGATGTCCTTCGTACCTCGGGGCAGTTCTACCTCAGAAATCAACCGTCCAACAATGACATCGACACAATCCTACAAATGCAGGCTGACAACGCCCGTGGTTTCATGACTCCCACGATAGACGGCGGCTTCATCCACGCTCCGGTCCCTTGAGTCGAGTCGAAAGCAGTGATGCTGTGTCTAGTTCTGAAACATCGATTGGCTCATGTTGTAATTAAACTTTAATGAACTTGTAGTATGTCTCTTTGGTTTCGAGAGTCCTTCAACTTAGATGTAATCGATGCTATTAATGTCTTGCTTTTCTCTTCCGATCGTTCTGTTGCATACTTATATATTGCTGATGTATTGTCTGTGAATTGGTACTAACGTTTCGTTTGGCTACTGCATAGCGATGCCGTGGTATGTCGTGTACAAGGGTAAGGTTCCCGGAGTCTACGACGACTGGGAGGAGTGTCGGAGACAGGTTCACCGATTCAGCGGTAACCGTTACAAAGGGTACGCCACTAGGGTCGAGGCCGAATCTAGATACGCCCTCTATCTAGCGGGAGAGGGGAGGGAGCGTTGGAGGAACCGGATGAAGACGAGTTTCATCGTGACGATGCCCATCGTGATGACCGCAGCTCTCTTCTATGTGATGGTAGTTTAGATGATCGATATCGACTTGTAATGTGAAGACAAACTCGCGGTCTCGAGACTTGTAATATAATGATTCATACTTATACATTTTGTTCGGTCTTTTCAATTCGGAGACTAATATGATGAATTGTATTCGGAGACTAAAATGATGAATTGTATTCAGAGACTAATCTTTTATTGTATTCGATGAATCTGTTGTTGATGTGTGCTGTCTATATTTTGTCCAATTATACATTTTGTAACCTGTGCAAAAAACAGAAAATTAAAAAATAAAAAAAACTAATATTCATACTAATGGCGCATCACATCATAGTGCGCCATTAGTATGCCAAAGGATACTAATGGCGCATCACTAAACAGTGCGCCATTAGTATGCCGAAGTTACTAATGGCGCATCCATCTGTAGTGCGCCATTAGTATGCCAAAGCACCTGGGTATACATGGCCCCCTGGGAGGCATACTAATGGCGCACTGTTGTATATACTAATGGCGCATCTGGGGTGCGCCATTAGTATACCAGATACTAATGGCGCACCAGTGGTGCGCCATTAGTAAAATATACTAATGGCGCACCACTGATGCGCCATTAATGGCCAGATTAGGTGCGCCATTAGTAGGCCTTTTTCTAGTAGTGGTGACACCTATCTCTAGTAATCCAGTAGCCTGTATCGTTTCTCCCTCCTCGTCTCTATCAAAGTGCGGCGGGCTGGCGTTTCTGCCGTCTATTGAGGTCGGTTAACTATCACATGTTAGCGACATGCCAAGAGCATTCTATAAAAATTCCTTTTACGTTCCGTTTTCAAAAAGAAAGAAATCCTTTCACGTACGAATTTGCATGTATGCTTTGAGCAACTTGCATGTCCTATACTGCTCCTGTTTGATACTCTAACTTAGCTGGAGGTTAGACTAACTCATGACTAACCCTGAACTAACTGTAGCCCAAGAGGTGTTTGGGTGACAGGGTTAGATTGACAATAAATGCACTTCATGGAGAGAGAAAAGTGATTTTTCAGTGGTCCCAATGAGAACTATCTCCAGTTAGCACCTCTTGGGTGGGATAGTTTTTTTGGTGGGTTCGGTGCAGCTTGCTCCAATTTAAACCCTCATGCTTGGATACTTTAGGGCTATTTGAGCCCCAACTAGCTCAAACTAACTCTAACCCATGGATCGAAACAGGGCCTATGGCCAGTCTCAACGCGGAGCAATCGCGTGCACAGCGCTCTCTCGGCCGTCGCGCCACTTCAAAGCCAGCGCTAGTGAGAGGTCGCCTCCGCTCTGGCCGGGCATTAATGCGGCACTGACGATCCAGGGCGACGCTGACCGTTTCACGCGGGAAGCGCGCGCTGGCAAGGGAGTATAGGTTTTGAACCGTTTCAGGTGTAGTACTGGTAGTTTGCAAAACTACTCAATTATTGCACTCAGTTTCCTAAGAAATTGTGGTAAAAAAAGTTACTCCACAGCCCGCTTCCCTTCTCCTTCCTCTTCCACCGCCCGCGCACGCCCACGGGAAGCGACGGGTCAACCCGTATATAGGAGTGCTAGCACAAAAAGATGCATGCATGACCACTAAAATTTCCATATTAAAGCGCCGCTCCGGCGGGAGTATGGCGTATGTCGTTACCTTTGGCCGGCCCATGGCTACCGGGCGACGGCGACCAGAGAAGAGGCGGCGGGAGGGGAATGAATGCAGCTACTGTTTGGGTTCGCCTTCCGGCTTAAATAAATGCGCAGCATCACGTGTACCCGCGAGTGCACAAATTGTAACATACGTGTCTGCTTAAGTGGGCATCACGTAACTGGTGTGTGTGTGAGAGAGATTCTGAGAGATAGAGTGTGTGTGTGCGACTCTACTCTTCGGACATGTACTCAACCTTTTGCATCGGGATATAAGTATAATGGTATTTACTTTAGCTAGTGATTTACGTGGCCATGTTAACGTGGTTGTGTCAAAAAAATGTCACTTCCCGCTCGTGATTTGCGTTATATAATTACAAGCAAGATTCTCGTGCATTGCACGGAACATCAATATGCATTTTTTACAGAACACCTGTTGTGATTGACCCATGCAGGAGTAATCCCATGTGTAAAAACTAATGATATCTCGAGAATTTTATCGGAAAACTGGTATCTCGAGAATGTCATCGAAAAAATGGAAGATGAGAGATAAGGCGAGGAGGAGTGGAGCGTGGTGGTGACTGGTGGTCGGAATGGGCGGAGGCATGGCGATGGACGGCGCCGGCAGGCGGCAGCGGCCACCATGCATGCTAGATTGTTCCAGAGACTTATTCCTTTTTTTAATTGCTGAGCAATGAGGTTGCGGGAGATAATGATGTGGAGAGAGGTGCGGGTATCTTTTGTAAAATTATCATAGTTTGCTTTCTATCCTCAGATATAGATCATACGGTCTGTATTACAAGATGGCAGGCACACCATCACCGCCAACTCATTTTTTTATAAGGGTACAGATGATAAGTTTGCTGACTACTAAATTAAAGTGGAATTTGTCCATGTTATGCAAGTAAATAAAGGTGATTGTTTATCATACGGGTAAGGTTGGATGAAGGGTGGTAGGAACAAATGCTCCACCTAGAGCGTGTGTGTGAGATGGAGTCTTAGTGTGTGTGTGGGGTGTGTGTGTGTGTGTGTGAGAGAGAGAGAGAGAGAGGAGAGAGAGAGATGGAGTCTTAGTTTGTCTGTGTGTGTGTGTGTGATAGAGAGAGATAGATGGAGTCTTAGTGTGTGTGGGGGGGTGTGCGTGCGTGCGTGCGTGTGTGTTGTGTGTGTGTGTGTGTGTGTGAGAGAGAGAGAGAGATGGAGTCTTAGTGTGCGTGTGTGTGGGGGGGTGCGTGCGTGCGTGTGTGTGTGTGTGTGTGTGTCGCGTGGTCCTCTGTGGAGGATGTAATTTAAGTGTGCATGGCTTCATCATAGAGAGGTGATGTGTATGGCAGAGGCCACCAACGATGGGGTGCGAGAGAGAAAATGACCGTAGAGAGGGAAGAGAAGGTGTGTGCGCGTGAGAGGAGTCGACATCGAGAGAACGTGTTTGTTCGAGAGACACCGAGGAAGACTACTATATATCGATGGTGCATGTAGGCGGGAATTAAACAAAGGGATGGTCTTATTGGTTTCGGGGATATAGGGGAAGAGTGAGAGGCGGGGGGTAGCTAGAAGGAGATTGTTAAGTGTGAGTGTGTGTTTTACCCATCCAGGCGGAAGTTATGTGCACAAAAGAGGAGAACGATTCGATGTGGCGTTAGGATTGAGGGTAATTAAACGTATGGAGACATAGAGACCTTGAACGTGCATGTGTGAGAGGTATACATGTATACGTGGGATGTGTGTGTGTGCGCGCGCGCATGATCGAGATAAAAGAAAGAAGACATAAGTCATAAGATCAACGACATGGGAGAGACGGATCGGTATGACAATATGCATGCATGTGAGAATGCAGGGAAGAAGGCCCGACAATTGAGCATGTGTTTTTGTCTTTAAGAGATAGTGGCGTGGGCTGGAGCATGCATCTATGGCGAGCAGAGGGAGTGAGGCGCAACGATTGTGCAAAAGAGACCAACCTATAAATGCATATGTATGGAGAGACATATATAGTGTGGGTGATAGGAAGCAAGACTCCGTGCGAGAAAGAAATGTTGACGGAGAAACTACAGATAGATACAGAGATGGAGATGCTAGCTAGAGGGACATCCGCTAGTTTGGGTGTTGGAGATGACCGTCGGGTGGTTCAAAGGGTGAAGTTATATATGTGTGTGAGAGGGCACTTGACTGCATGTAGAGAGAAACATATGTAGTGTGCGTGATAGGAATCAAGAGTGAGGGCGAGAAAGAAGGTTGATGGAGAAACAGATAAATAGAAAGATAAAGATGCTAGCTAGTGTGCGTTAGAGATAGGAGTCGAGTGGATCAGAAGGCTGGGTTATGTGTGTGGGTGTGAGAGAGATAGAGAGAGGGTGCATGTGAGTCACATACAAACAGATATCAGAGAGAAATGAGATCCAGAGAGACGGAGTTTTGTGTCTGCGAGAGAGAAAGATATTTCACAACGAGAGTGATAGCTAGAGAGACATACGAGGGAACGCAAGATATCTCTAGGGAGAGAGGGTGTGTGTGAGCGACATACAAGAGAACAATGGAGAAATATGAGACCCTGGGAGACAGAGTTTGTGTTTGTGTGTGAGAAAGAGATATTGAAGAGGAAGAGTCGTAGGTTCTCATATCTAAGGAGCGAAAGACATCTCTGTATGAGGGGTGTGCGAGTGGCACACATGGGAATAGTAGAGAGAAATGAGACCCCGGGAGACAAAGTTTTGTGTTTGTGTGAGAGAAAGAGATTCCACATGGAGAATCATAGTTAGAGACACATAGCAGGGAGCGAGATATACTTAGAGAGAGATAGAGTGATGAAGGTCGAGGGAGAGAGTACCGTCAGTGTGTTACGAAGATAAAAGATCATTGTCGACATACAGGTAGCACGAGAGATACCTGAGAGACGATGAACGCGTATAGGTCCAGAGAGATAGTCCTATATAAGCATGAGTGATAGCTATATGAGACGAATATCTGGATTAAAGGGGATTCAAATATTTAAACTGGAGATCACGACATCGATAATATCATAACGCAAATTGGTGTATCAAACATGCATATTCATTTGAATTTGGGCACACGTGTAATGTTATATAGTTTATCAATATTGGTGATCCATAGATTCTTCAATTACAAACAATGCATGGTTTATATGCAATTAATGTCTAAACGGGATTACACTATATGTTGCGTGTGTGAAACACATTATACATGTTTGAGAAGTAAAAAAAACCCGCATGAAACACACATTAATTGGAGACAGTTAGCGAGGAATGCATACATTGGATTTCAACATAAAGTGGTTTCAAATATTTGAAAATCCAAATTGATGGATACAACCTTATGAATCTGAGATCATGCCATTTGTAAACCATATTTATGTATAAATGGTGTTGTGCTTTTGAAAGTATATATAAAAAATGATGTATATAGAATGTAATTCCAATTGAAAATGGATCCCGCCCGAAAAAAATAGAATACAAACGGGATTCGAATTGAGTTGGCACGGTAAACGTGCACTCTGCAAAATTTGAACGAAGCGGGGAAAGTCGCAGTAACCGCCCGAAACCAAAATCTGCGAGATGGAAATCACTACTGCCTATCCCTGCCACGCAAAGCCTATCTGCTGGATTTCTATAGGTTTCGATAGGGGTAGGTTTGTAATTTCACCCAAACGTGACGTAACCGCCTCTCACCCGGATTCATACACGGTGGGCGCCAAAACACAGTGTGTCCTCGGCCGAAATCGACTCCCTCCCCGATTCATATTCATACACGGTGGGCGCCAAAAACAAACTCTCGTCGGCAAATATTCGGTGTATGCGAGATTACCGTCCTATCCCCAACCGACTAATGTTGCTGTGATGTAGTAGAAATTTGAAACGGGGGCTAAGTTTGTAAATTTCCTCGCATTTGAGACAAGCGCGCCCTGAATACATGGTTCCCCCTTCCTCTCTACCTCCCTTTTCCCCATTCGTACTCCGTGGGCGCCAAAACACCCTCTCCACCCCACCCTCCTCCGTCCGCCGCCGTCCGCCACCCCATCCACCGCCGTCCTCCTCCACCATGCCGGAGCTGATACCCCGACGCCGCCGTCCATTACAAGAGATCGACCTCTCTCATCCACGGCTTCGGACCGGGATCCTTGCATCCCGTCCTCTCGCTTCATCCCCGCCGTCGTCCACCTTGCCGGCGCCGCTCCTACGACCGTCTCGTCCACCGCGCCCCGCCGCCACCGTCTACCCTCCTAGATCTGCTTCCACGCCGCCGACAGCCATCGCTACCGCAGCACCGTCAAATTCTCAGCAGATGCGTACACGGCGCCGCACCAGAGGCGGTACTCTTTCGTATCTGCTCAACTTATTTATCGCAGCAAGAAAATAGATCGCCACTGCTTTACTCTGATTTCTTGTCTTGGTTGCGAAGTTGCCTTTGTCCGGTTTGCACCTTCAGATCCGCCATGGCACGCTCAACACTATACTCCCAATGCTTATGGTTTTCCCCTTTTATATTCCACACTAGTTAAATCACAGTAGACTAAATTTCAAAATTGGGTCAGTCGATTTTTCAGAGCTCGCCGGAGTTCGCCGGTGCGATCGAAGGGGCTCGGGTGGTTGTGGGGCCTCGCCGAACGAAGAAAACTCGACGCGGGTGGGGGTTGGGGCGGGGGTGGGGGTGGGGTGGCGGAGGAACACAGGCGGTGGGGGCCGGTGGTCCGGCCGGCGGCCCGTGCGGTGTTCTGTATGGGAAGAATCAGAGACGAGGAAGAAGAAGGGTTAGGAGACGTAGGATCTTCATCCAACCGCCTGAAATGGTCGAGAGACAGCTGGGAGTTGCATTCTTAATGCGCTCTGGTTCATCATGTGTGGGCACTGCGCAACCAACATTTTATTATCCAAAATCTGCTTGCTCTTCTTTACCATGTTCCTCTTCCGTTCTTCTTTAATATGTACTCTCTCCGTTCCTAAATACAAGTCTTTGTATAGATTCCACCATGGACTACATATGGAGCAAAATGAGTGAATCTACACTCTAAAATGTATCTGGATACATCTGTATGTGATCCATAGTGGAAATCTCTACCAAGACTTATATTTTGGAACGGAGGGAGTATGATAGTAGTACAGTATGTTCCTTGTACTGAAGATGAGCAGGGACATTTGCAGTGTAGAGGTCTATACGGTCGGTTGTGATGGACACTTTGAGCCTCTTTGATTCGTAGGATCTTGTAAACATAGGAATAGGATTTGTAGTGGCCTGCCCACTTGAATCCTATAAGAATAGCAAGGAAATGCGGGGAGCTGTGTCGCCTTTGAGAGTTACACTGATATTAACAGTACCGCACCTTCACTTGAAGAGAGCTGGTATCCGAAGCCTTTCTAGCCGTACCGGCAATACTAGCACATATATTCCAGCAAGTTCCACTTTGCTGATTTTACTCTGATGCTTAAGGTTTTCCCGTTATATCTACACTATGATCTGTGTAGCTGCTTTGTGTCGCACTAGCAGCAGTCCACTCTTGAAGCTAAACACTGCAATGACTTACAAAATTGGCACCAAGGCATTGAGTGCCATTCTGGATGCAATGAAACTCATACGCTCCCCACCTGTTGATTCTTGTTCAGAATATGATCCTAATGACTATTCTAACCTCGAGGAGTCAAAGGCAGATGGCCTGTCCTGTTCACCCATCAAGGTGCCTGTTCTAATTTGGCAATGTTTTATTGATTGCGGGTATCTTGCATATGTTGTCTTGCATTTCTTCTACTTTGTTGCACCGCCATCTGCTTAGTTTACTCATCATATATGTCGAGATGCCATGCCCATCCATTATCAATACATATTCCATCTGTCATCATACCATGTTTTTCCACTCAAATGTTGTTCTTGTGCATCAGACATCAAAAAGGAAGAGGGTGATTGCCGAACCTGAAGGAGCACCAGCAAAGTCCTTGAAAAACGTGGTGGTGCCGGAGAAATCAGACAGCACCCCACTTATATTGGCTGTACAACCAGTGACACAAAACGTAGGACCGACTCCAGCAGACTGTACCCATACTTCACTGGCCACACCACTAGCCCCACCACACAGGACCTGCACTCCAGCAAAAGGTATACCGATTTCATTTGCCATAGCACCAGCTGTACCACAGAAAAATCCCACTCCAGCAAAAAGTACAGCAAGTCCACCGGCCGAAGACCTATCCCAACTGCAGAGACGGCCAATTCCTGCAGATTGGAACCCCATTCCATTTATTCCCAGTTTAAAAGACAATGCTTTCAATGTTGTTAGGGACTACGTGCATATATTCCCATCATGGGAAGATTATTGTGAAGACAAACACCATTTTCACATCTTCCTGTCCAACTTACGTGTAAGTGCTATTATTCATGGTTATTATTTTCCTGTTTTCTGCTGATTGAACACATCAATGATTTACATTACATTGTTGTAACTAGGCGAGGGTCAATCTGGATAGTCATGACGAGCAAAGCTTGCTTGTGCTTTTCAAGGAAGCATTGCAGCAGTATCGGTGTTACCTGAGGAAATCACACTTTGATGGCAAGTCTATAAACGAATTTCCGGTGAAGTCTCCTGTGCTAAATTTAGAAGACATTGAATGGAAAAACCTTGTTATGCACTGGTCTCGTTCCCAGGATGAGGTACTGTCTATGAAATCACATGACAATTTGAACTTCTACTTTTCCGCATGTGCCTTACGGATCTTTTTTGCAGGAAATCTGCTCGAAGAAGAATTCCGGTTTGACAAGAACGACAGGATATCGCAAATATGCTGCCCGCTGCTTTGCTCTTGTTAGTACATGTTGTCCTGTATCACTGTACTTGCATACATACCTGGTTCATTATGTGACAGCAGTATGCATGATAGCTTGCTTATCAATTGTTCGCTCCAAATTATCTGATCTGTATGAATGGTTACATTAGTGTAGAATATATCCAATGCCAATGTTTTTTAGCTCTGCATTGTTCTTGTAAGTACATGCTGTCCTTTATCAGTGTACTTATAATGACAGGTAGTTGTTCATGTACCATCACTCTGCAGCTTATTTTCCTTTGCCCTCCATTTTCTACACATCAGATCTATATTTACTCTTACCATAAGGTTGGTACTGAAGAAGTTTAGCTGTGCATTGCTCTTGGCTGTACCTTTTGCCTGTATCGCTGCACTTACATTTATAGCTACTTGGTTATGTAGCATCACTCTTCATCTTATCTTAAATATTCTCCATTTTTTCGTATATTATCACATCTATATTTACTCTTAACAAAATGTAGAATAAAGGCAATGCTTTTGAAGAAGATTCTGTGGTAAACTTCTTGAATTGCCCCCCCATCAGCATGGACAAGGCCTTTATAGAGCCTGTCTTCACCAATAATGTAAGTTTGTCCATCTCAAGCCTTCAAACTTTGTTGTATATATTTGGTTAGGCATGACTGCAACAGCTGTTTATTTTTGGTGTTTGCATCAAATTGCTTGTTTAAAGTTTATTATGTAGTTCATAAACAAAAGTTTGTCCTTTCTCAATTTAAGTTTTCAGTTGTACAACCAAGTTCCTTCTTCATACCATGTAAATTAAACTATACAGAGCAAGTGATCTTCTTTTGCACTGCATGTATGCTTCTGTTCTTCATCCGTAATCCAGTGGTGTGGTGAACCTACCCACTACAGCACAATGTCATATTCTGCAATGTCTTAACTATGAACAATGTCATATCATTCTACTATTATTTAAACCGTCTCTTTATTTGCCAATCTGAAATGGTATAAATTGACAGCACACTAACCATTGATACTTATGAGTTCTTGATCTGTAATCCAGTGGTGTCGTGAAGCTGCCAACTCCTTCACAATGTCATTTCCTGCCATGTCTTGACCTGAACAATACCATATTGTGTTAATGCAATTTTAAACTGTGTCACTTTATTCGTCAGTAAGAAATGTGATGAATTGTTAGCACTGATACTTTTATGTGCAAAACCTGTCATCTGTCTGCTTGTTTATCTTTCAGAGTGAGGAAGATATAAGTGTTGAACAAGCGCAGTCTCATCATCTTGCTCAGCTGCTTGCGCTGCAGCTCCCCAGCAGGGCTAACCTTTCTTGAACTCTATTGAAGTGCTGTCGGTTTTGTATATTATTTTGTCGGCGTGTTTATTTGCACTGGTGGCGATCTTTGATGCCCAGTGTATGTAATCTGATGTCTGCTTGTGCTTTATTATCATAGTAGCGAACTTTGATGCCCAGTGGATGTAATATGCCGTAATTTCTTTATTGTATAGTCTAGGTTTTTATTATTCACGATGCTGTAGTTATTTTACTGTCTATATATCCTGTCTTCGCAGTAAACCGGCCAAACCGTAAAATTAAGGTACATAATCGGGCCGTCATGCAATCACGATGTAGGTTGGGCCTGAAACGTGCCGAACAGCTCACGGGCTGGCAGCAGCCCGAAATGAACCCCGGCCCATGATTGTGCGAATCAAATCATGGGATTTTAACAGGCCAAAATTGTCTCGGTCCTTGTTTGGCCCAATTAGATATTGGCTGCGAGCAGGCCAGATGCAAACCGGGCCGTAGTTAGGCCCAACTATAGGACGGGCTTTTAACAAGCCGAAATTAATATAGGGCCGAAATGTTAAACGGGCCTTTAACAGGACAAAACTAATATCAGGCCGAATTACTAAGTGGGCCTTTAGCAAGTGGGCCCAAAAGCATAGTGTCCAGTTGACGGGCCGAATCTAATATGGGCCATAATTGAGCCCAAAGCCTCTTAAAGGGCCAGACCTGATCTGGGCCGTAATTTGGCCCAGAACGTGGTAGGCTTTTAACGAGCCGGATCTCATATGAGCCACTATTAGGCCCGGAGCGTGGCAGGCCATTAATGGACCGGATCAAATATGGGCCGGCATTTGGCCCAAAACATGGCAGCCAGTTAATGGGCCGGCCTACTAGGGTCCTCAAAATCTTGTGGGCCTACAGCTAGGCCGGCCCATTAATGTCGGCGAAATCTCGTGGGCCTTTAGCTGGGCCGGCCCATTATGATCCGGAAGAATCTTGTGGGCCTTTACCTGGGCCGGCCCATTATGGCACACAAAAATCTTGTGGGCCTTTACCTGGGCCAGCCCATTATGGTCCGCAAAATCTTGTGGGCCTTTAGCTAGGCCAGCCCATTATGGCCCGCAAAATCTCGTGGGCCTTTAGCTGGGCCGGCCCATTATGGTCCGCAAAATCCTGTGGGCCTTCAGTTGGGCCGGCCCATTTAAACTTGATGGGCCGGTCCATGTGTCATTGGATGAGTGACACCTGTGCCAACGCGGATCTGACACGTGTCTCCTCCAGCCAATGATGATTTTAACGTGGAAAATCCCCATTGGTCGGGGCTGTTAACGGGTTATCGAATCCAAAACCCGACCCGATAGCTTAACGGCGTTCCGTTACGGTGGATGCCACGTGTCGGTCACCCTTGACGAAAGCACTACTGTGATGCGCGATTTATCGTCATGGAAGTGGACACTTCCGTGATGATAATTTTGGTAATGTCATGGAACACTTCTACGACAGCACAGATATGACTATCTTGACTCTGTCATAAATTTGTCATGGATGTACGTGCATGACAAAAAACGCGACCTACTGTGACAAACACGTATCATCATGGAAGTGTATTTTTTGTAGTGTAAGGACTCGACAAGCATGACTTTGTCCATGTGTCGATCCTTTGTGATCGCAACCTTACCTAGACCCAATACCTGACTTTTGCCTTTGTCAGCGAAGATGATATGCTTTAGATGCGATGGAGATAAGGGAGTATCCATCAATAGATTCTTGTCACCAGTCATGTGATTTGTACATCCACAATCGAGGACCCACTCAGTGGCTTTGGGTTGATCATCCTGTAGATGAATTAGTGCAGCTTATGAACTTCATATACTTCATCAGTGAAGAATATGACATCACAATTCATCAGATCAATTTCATCAAGCAACAGAATAGATAAAGCAGTAGGAGGACTTGAGAAATGAAAGTTCATTTCTTCATGATTAGCCTGCGTCCTTTTAGGCACTCTCAGGTCTCCAGCAAATTCTTCAGACGTTTGAGCACGTCTGGAGACCTGACCCTGCAGAAGAGATTAGTTCTTTTTCTTCACCACCTACATCTGAAGGGGTGGCAAAGAGTTCATCACTCTGCGAGCTCCATATGAGAAAGGTGGCATAGAAGCCAGCCCATTTCGTTTCACATAAGAGGAGTTAGGATAAGCATATGAATAAGCAGAGAAATTCTTCGAGGACTTATGAACATAATGGTTAGAAGAATAATGCTCATATTCATAGCCCTTAGCTCTTCCCTGCGAGACAGAGTTGTTAGCACGATAATGATCATATGAGGACTTTGATCCTTTTGAGGAATTTGATCCACGTGAGGAATTTGGTCCGTATGAGGACTTGGATCCATATGAAGAATTTGATCTGGGGTTCCTATTCTTCACAGGTGGTGTCATGAGGACATTCACCTGAAGACTTTCAAGGAAACTTTTGGGAACCCAGATTTTCTTCATAGGGGAACCATTCCTGCAGTTAGTGCCAACATATCTAGCAAATACTTCACCATTCTGATTTTTTAACAGTTTATAGTTGGAGTCAAATGACTCATCAGAAGAATGAGGAGATTCACATGTAAATCCAGATAAATTGGATGGATCAACTGGAGGTCCCTTTGCAGCAACCCATGAAGTTTTGGGGTACTGCTCAGGCTTCCAATATGTACCATCAGCATTGAGTTTCCTCTCAAAGGCAATACCCTCTTTCCTAGGGTTCCTGTTGAGGATCTGCTTTTTAAGCACATCACAAAGAGTCTGATGCCGTTTGAGGCTTTTGTACATGCCTGTCATGTACAATTCCTTCAGCCCTGCATCATCAGTGATACTAGCAATGTCCTCGGATGAGGAATTAGTGATAGCAGAGGCGGGTGAAGAATTTGTAACATTAGAAGCATTTGAACATTTAGGTGAAGAATTAGCAGATTCACGTTCAATGCATTTCAAACATGGAGGAACAAATTCTTCCTGAGCAGCGCTGATTTGTTGAGCAAGTAATGAATCGTGCTCCTTCTGAAGATCTTCATAACTCACTCTTAGCTTTTCAAGATCTTGCTTTCTTTGAAGAAATTCATAAGAAAGCTTCTCATGATCAGATAAGAGAGTGTTATGATGACCTTGAAGGGTGTCAAACTTAGACTGAAGTCTCTGAAGACTTTCAGCCAAAGCTTTCGACTGATCCATTTCTTCACCCAACATATCATCGCTCTTATTTAGCATGTATTGAACTTTTTCCAAAGCTCTTTGTTGTTTAGAGGCAAGGGAAGCAAGTTTGACATAACTGGGTCCAAATTCATCACCAGATTCTTCATCACTGGACTCAGATAGGTAGCATTCAGTTACCTTAGCACCTTTTGCCATAAGGCATGGAGTAGAGGATGATGATTCTGGTTCGAATGTCATCGATTTGAGAGATTCCTTGAAATCCTCAAACCAGGGATTCATGATGGGTTCGATGACCTTCGTAGACCTCAAAGAGACGGTCCCAGATAAGCTTCGCATGATCGAGATGCATGACGTTCCTGAACTGATTTTGAGACAGACAGGAGCAGATGACGTCCTTCGCCGTGAGGTTGAAAAGAGTGTACTTGCGAATGTCATCAGCTTCCGCCATCTTGCACAGATCGGTAAGACCAATATCAGTGACGGTCCACAGCTCGCTGTTCATCGCCATGAGGCGCTTCTTCATCATGGCCTTCCACTTGGGATACTCGTGATCGTCAAAGATGGGGCATGACATAGTCTTCATTCCTGTGGTCGACATAACTAAAACTCCGGGCGGTTAAACCAAAATCACACAGAACAAGGGAGTACCTCGCTCTGATACCAATTGAAAGTGCGTTATATCGACTAGAGGGGTGTGAATAGGCAATTTTTATGAATTCTTCACTGAGGAATTTGCCGGTGAGGAAATTCCTTAGCGAAGAACTACTTGCAGCGGAATAAGTACTCAAAAGTAAACATAAAAGAATACAAGCATGGTCATCATGATGAAATGAAAACAAGCACAGAGTATTGAAAGCGTAAACACAGGATAACACAGGATGAAGACAAACAGACTGAAGAAATTGAACTGTGGAAATTGAGAAAGTCTTCAGTCAAAGTCTTCAAACACAGATATGAAAAGCACACAACACAGTAATGAGGAAATGAAAGAGTTGAGGAAATAGAACCAGTAAGCTTGGTGAAGACAATGATTTGGTAGACTAGTTCCAACTGTTGTCTCAGTTGTACATCTGGTTGGAGCGGCTAGGTATTTAAACCTGAGGACACACAGTCCCGGACACACAGTCCTCACCGTATTCTCCTTGAGCTAAGGTCACACAGACCTCGCCCAATCACTCGTGGTAAGTCCTCAGGTGACTTCCGAACCTTCACAAACTCGGTCACTCGGCGACCCACAATTCCTCTTGGATGCTCTAGACCATGACGCCTAACTGTCTGGAAGAAGCACAGTCTTCAAAGGTAACAAGCGTCGGATCCACGCTGGATCAATCTCTTCAGTGATGCTCAATCACTTTGGGTTTGTAGGTGTTTGGGTTTGGGTTTTCCTCACTTGATGATTTTCGCTCAAAGTCCTCGGAGGATGGGATGCTCTCAAATGACAAGTGTCAGTTTCTCTCGGAGCAGCCAACCAGCTAGTGGTTGTAGGGGGCGGCTATTTATAGCCTAGGGAGCAACCCGACATGATAAGACATAAATGCCCTTCAATGATATGACCGTTAGGTGGGTAGATATTTTGGGACAGCTGGCGCATAGGACAGCAACGGTCAGAAATTTGAGTATCAAATTCCTCAGGGCTATCATGTTCCTCACTGTGTAGGCAATCCGCACTGGCGAATTCCTAACTCCTCAGTCAGAACAAATTCCTCAGCGACCAGAAGAACTTCGTCTCTGTCACTGAAGAAATTGACTGAACTGTATGAGATTTCCAATGGCTTCACTCGAAGGGATTGGTAGGTGTAGGATTTTGAGTTGAGCATCACATGGAAATTTTTCCTTAGTATTTCCTCGACCCCCTTTAACAGTACGGTGCTTCCTATGACTCAAGAAAGAGAAAATGAAACTATGAAAACAAAAGTCTTCACGCTTCATGTTCCTTGAATGAATACTAAGTGTTCAAGGTCACACCAATTTCTTCACTTTCAAAGTCTTCAGAAAGTCTTCAGAAATCCAAAGTCTTCAGTCGAAGAACTTCATTTTTAGGGGTCGACTTTCTCTGTAAATATCAAACTCCTCATAGACTTATAGACCTGTGTATACTCATAAACACATTAGTCCCTTAACCTATAAGTCTTCAATACACCAAAATCACTAAGGGGCACTAGATGCACTTACAAAGACTGAAGAACAGCTAGCCGATATCTTCACAAAGCCCTTGGATGAGAAGATATTTAGCAAGTTGCGGTGTGAGCTAAATATCTTAGAATCTTCAAATGTTCTTTGAATAGGACACTCATCCTAACACGTATGCATAAATTGATGACTTAGATGTGCAACACATGAAGAAACGTTTTTCTTCAATCAATGAAGACTAACAATCTAAGTGTGAAGAAATTAACGAAGAATTTGATTCTCAGAACCCTACGACAATTGTACGCGGTGTCTGAAATCATCATTCTTATACGGTGGGTCACGCCACCACCAAAGTTGAAAATCTTCAATTTGAGTTTCTCCTCAGTATTGAAATTCCTCGGTTGTTCATTTTCTTTAACTTTGCATTGTCTCCACCTTTTCCATCATTTTTCTTCATTGGCTATATATGTATATGTATATATATATATATATATATATATATATATATATATATGTGTGTGTGTGTGTGTGTGTGTATATATATGAGTTTATGTCCTCTACAGCATTCACTTATTGCTATTTCTTCAAGTTGTTTTTCCTGCTAAGTGAATGTGATCGGACCCTTCCCCCTCTATGCTAAACTCAACCCATTCTATTCACAAATTCTTCATGTGCGTTTTATTTTAAACTCGTTCAAAATATTCACTGTGTCCTTGTCAGCTGAAGAATTTGCGAACGCAACGTTAAAACTTATCTTATCCAAAAATTTCGGTTTTGCCGCTCAAACTGTTCTGAATCCCACGAAAACACTTATCTATTCACCCACGATCTCACACAATCTCCACTTCTCAGTACGTGGGTGACACATGTCAAGCGAATGAGAAGGGTCAGGGGCACGTTCGTCCAATTTCTTTGGGCGAACAGTTTTTCACCGTGGCTATAAATACCCCTCCCCTTCCTCACTTCTCTTTTACTCCGCTCGATCTCACTCCCGCTCGAGCTTATCAAACCCTAGCGCCGCCACTACTTCATCGTCGCCGGTGAGGAAGAGCTTCACTGCCTCGACCTCGTCGCCGTCGTACTCGCGCCGGCAGCGGATTTCTTCACTCCGCCGCCGCCGTAGCTGTCTTCCTCAGCCGAGTTAGGGCGTGGAAGATCTGCACTGACGAACTTCACATCTCCACTTCCCAGTTCGTCGTGTTCTTCGTCCAGGGTAATTAAAAGTTACTTTTACTGCCCTCTTTGATTCAAATGATTTCTACAAAATCCTCAAAGGTGTTTTTCTTCAAATCTTCACACACTAAACACCTCACATGTCATCTGTTCTTGATTCATTTCTCTAAGCTGTGTTTTTCTTCAAGATTCCTCAATTTTGTGGATTCTCAATCTATACAACTCTGGAACCTAAGACAAAGAACTCTTAGTGAAATTCTTCAAGACTCATCTGGTCAAATTTCTCAAACTTGTTCTTTTAACAAAACCTTCTGAGAACGCATATGACCTCTCCAAATTCCTCGCAACTATACTCTGTTCACAGCTACTCATGTCCGCTGCTGAATCACTAGGTTCTCATCAACTTAACTCATTTGCAGCATTCCTCGAAGAAAAGTTGCATACTTCTTCAGAGAATTCCATTGTTCAAATTCCTCATCTGAAGAAAATGGTTGATGGAAAGAAGCCACAGAAAGGAGGAAAGAGGCCTAAAATCAATACTGCCTTTGAGATCCCCGATGACATATACAAAGATTATTGCACTCCTGATGAGGCCAAGTTCGGAAAAGAGGACAAAAATCAGCGCAAGGTGCGCATACAGAGGATAGAAAGGAGATGGGCAAGAGAGTGGAGGGAGTACAGGTATGTTACTCCCAAGTACATGAAGAAATTCGCACTCAATCCTCCATGCCCAAGACCTCCATTGGCACCTGGCCAAGAAGCAGATCCCACCAGCCTCAAGCGCGGTGAGGATTATCCTGATGAATGGGCCAAGCGCCAGGCCAAGTTGGCCAGACAAGCAAGAGAAGCAGTGAGGAAATTCAACGAATACTCTGCTGCTGCTGCTGCCACTGCTGAGGCCTCTGCTAACAAGCCGAATAAGGCCATGGCAAAGAAGCCTGCGCATAAGCCAAGTGCTTCACCTTCAATGCCCTCAAGGCCAAGTTCCTCAGCAATGCCCTCACGGCCAGATTTCTCAAAGCCTTCACGGCCAACTCCTCAAACTGCTCCTGCTCCTCCAAAGTCCTCGGCTCCTCCGCCAAAGTCTTTGGCTGCTCCGACCAAATCCTCAGCACCAGTGCATCTCGCCACGTGCCAAAGGACTACTGGCATATCTATTGCCTCATAAGCCTCTGCAAGTTCCTCAGCTGCTCCAAGTTCCTCAGTTGGCCCCTCTCTGCTGAAGAAAAAGGCCGCTGCTGGACGAGGTCATCGACCAAGTCCTCACAAGAAGCAGGTCACCTTCCACGTGCCCTCTGATGACATGAGGTTGATGATGAAGAACTAGCCGAAATCATCAGAGACAGACAAGTCAAGGCCGCTAGAGCCAAATGAAGCAAAGTGCCACTGCTTTTGGATCCGAAGCTGATCCTAGACTTCATCGATCTCTGGCACAAGGATCCCAACACACCTTTGCCTGAGATGAACCTCACACCTGGTCAAAGTCATGTTCTGACTGCCTTCATTGAAGAAGAGAAATGGAAATTTGAGAAGGCAAGGCAGCTGAAGAAAGCTCAGTACAGGAAGGAGCGCTTCCTGAAGAAAAACGTTGTCTCTATGACAACTGAAGAACTAGTGAAGATCCAGGCTGAAATCAAAGGCCTCGGCGATGACTTCAATGCTTACTATGCTGATTGGCAAGGAGCCAAGGTCAGGTTTGTAAAACTGACTGAGAAATTCACTTCAAAGGTTGCAGCTCCATTGCAGCCAGAAATTCCTCAAGCCGAAGCATCTGCTCAACCAACAGAAGAGCACGCCAGCACCGCTGATGAAAATCAGGCTGCTGAAGAAAATTTGAGTTCCAGGGCTGATGACTGCATTCCAGCCGCTGAAGAAATTGCCAGGGCATCCACTAGTGGTGCGCCTGAAGAAAATGAAGAAGTCAGGGCAACTGCATCAGTTGTGCCTGAAGAAATTCAACCAAATTCCTCTGCTCCTCCTGTGCCTACCCCAACTCCAATCCTTCCATCTGCATCAGATGTGAAGAAGACCAAGGCTGCAGAGCGTGCAGCTGTGAAGAAAAGGAAGGCATCAACTTCATCAGATTCTTCAGCCCCAAAGAAGATGAAGCCATTGACTAGCTCATTTGACAACCCAATTGATGTTGTTCCTATCTCAACCATGCCATCAAAGGACCTTGTTCCTTTTGATGAAGATTATGTGATTCCAAGTGAATCCGATGAAGACATTCCCTCTACTACTTCCTCAGAGCAGATGGATGAAGAAATTGAAGCGGACGCAATCCCTTCAACTCCAATTGTCTTCTCGCCCATGCCTCAGTTCACTGCTGGAGAGGCCGGCGTTGAGGAATTGGATGAACAAAATTCTGACGTGGACATTGGGAGTACTACTCCATTGATGAATGATGACTTTTGGGATAGTTAGCATCCCAACTCTCCTCTGTTCACGCCATTGCAACAAATCCCTCAGTCCCCAGCACATACTGTTCCATTGGGCTCTGAAGAAACTCACCCCCACTCCGTCTGTACATGAAGAAATTCCAGCCACTAGTGCTGAAGAAACTGCTGCTGCTGAATCACTGCAGACACAGACTGCCACTGAAGAGGAACCAGAAATTCCTCAGCCTGAAGAACCTGAGATTGCGATTCCTGAGGTTGTGATGCAACTGACTGACACTCCTCAACCCAAGCCAAAGGATCCATTCTCAAGGAAGCAAAAATTCAAGACTAATGATTTCTTCGGCGAGCATGTATTCTTCACTGATTACAACCCCTATGACTCTGCTCGCATTAGGAAGAGGCGTTTCTGAACTGCCAGCCAGGCAAATTTATATTCCTCAGTGTTGTTCAACAAAGACAAAGTCTTCGATCATGAGCACATTCCTCACGTGGATATGGAATCTCTGCCGTGCTTCGTGCCAGTCCTCAGTGTTCTTCATGACGTTGGACTGTTAAATTTCTGCACTGACATATGTGATTGGAATGAAGAACTCGTTCTTCAATTCTATGCAACGCTGCACATCACCGGAGACTCTGAAGATGTGAATTCATGGGTGCTGGACTGGATGACTGAAAACACTCACTACAAAGCACCAGCTACTGAATTGCTTCGTGCATTGCCTCTCAGTCCTCCCCTTGAAGATGCTCGTTGCATGTACCTAGAGCCTGAGCTTACAGATCACTATATGCAAGTGCTGATGAAGCCATTGACGCCAGGTCAGGCCCCAAGAACCAAATTCCTCGTGAAGGAATTGCTATATGTGCCTCGGACTGTCTATCGCATTCTGTCGAAGACATTGAGTCCTATCAAGGGCCACGACTCGAATGAAGAAGAAGTCGTTGGCATCATGAAGAATCTGCTTTTCAATATCATTCATGGCGTTCCCGTCAACTTCCATGATTTCTTCATGAGGACTCTGGCCAATGTCGCTATGTCACCGTTTGAGTTGAAGCCTTATGCTCCGTGGATTATGAGATTCATCAGAACAAGGTCTTCACTCAACTACAAAGCTGATACACTGAACCATTGCAGCTACTTGCCCCCGATTGAAGTCCTCAAACGGACATTTTCCTCAGCTGATGACAAGGGCAAGGCTTCTGATGTTATTGATGAAGGCATTCGTCCATTGGATGGTCAATTTCGCAAAGCTGCATCCTACTCCACCAATGATGACTCTGCCACCCATGATTCTGCCGCCAACGCACCCAAGCAAAATCCTCAAGGCACAGCTCCCAGGGTGATGACTGATCGTGAGCTTCTCCTCAGTCTTCACCAGAAGGTTGATCGCAATCACAAATGGGTTAAGCGTCAGTTTGGTTCAATTCTTCACAACATGACTGCTACCCACAATGCAGTGAAGAAAAACCATTACTACCTCCATGAAACCTTCAACCTTACCTGGGCTGTTCTGTCTCACATTTATAGTAAAGAAGATCTGAAGAAAATGGGTCTCAAGGAAGATTTTGACTGGTCTGCTCCTCCACCGAAGAAATACAAGAAGGTCAAGGTTCCTTCCTTGGTAGCAAGCTCCTATTCTTCATCGCGCGACACCGACGAGCATGAAGACTTGGACGACACTGCGGCAGGCCCTACATCAACAATCGACCCCAACAACGCTGGCGCTCCTTCATCAACTTGATATTCTTCAGGGGTGTTAGTCCTCAGTTTCGATCCTTTTGGTCATTCGATGACAAAGGGGGGGAAATTTGAGTTAGTCTTCAAGCGGGTCTATCCTATATGGGCGTTTTTTTCTTAAGTTACAACTCTCGTTCTTCTGATGACTTTGCTGGATCGAGTTGTAAACTTAAACTCTATGGTGGCCTGGTACTTTTGCTGTGGCTTTTCTGCATGCTTATTCCTCATTAATGTTTATGCACGCATGCTGAATTGCATCAGTCACGATATTTCATCATGCATTTCAAATTCTTCATACATTATGTTGAATGCGTGTATGAATTACAAGATATAGGGGGAGATCTCCATGATTTTACTCTTCAAGTGTGCATTGCTTCAAAAGCAAATTCCTCACTATGCACATCTTCAGGGGGAGTTCTTCTATATCTTGCAATCAAATTCCTTAATATCAGTATTTACACTTCATATGTTTATCCCCGTTGAAAACTTAACCTATATTGTCATCAATCACCAAAAAGGGGGGAGATTGTAAGTGCATCTAGTGCCCCTTAGTGATTTTGGTGTATTGAAGACTTATAGGTTAAGGGACTAGTGTGTTTATGAGTATACACAGGTCTATAAGTCTATGAGGAGTTTGATATTTACAGAGAAAGTTGACCCCTAAAAATGAAGTTCTTCGTTTGAAGACTTTGGATTTCTGAACACTTTCTGAAGACTTTGAAAGTGAAGAAATTGGTGTGACCTTGAAGACTTGGTATTCATTCGAGGAACATGAAGCGTGAAGACTTTTGTTTTCGTAGTTTTATTTTCTCTTTCTTGAGTCATAGGAAACACCGTACTGTTAAAGGGGGTCGAGGAAATAATAAGGAAAAAATTCCATGTGATGCTCAACTCAAAATCCTACACCTACCAATCCCTTCGAGTGAAGCCATTGGAAATCTCATACAGTTCAGTCATATTCTTCAGTGACACAGACGAAGTTCTTCTGTTCTCTGAGGAATTTGTTCTGACTGAGGAGTTAGGAATTCGCCAGTGCGGATTGCCTACACAGTGAGGAACATGATAGCCCTGAGGAATTTGAGCCTCAAATATCCGACCGTTGTTGTGCTATGCGCCAGCTGTCCCAAAATATCTACCCACCTAACGGTCATATCATTGAAGGGCATTTATGTCTTATCATGTCGGGCTGCTTCCTAGGATATAAATAGCCGCCCCCTACAACCACTAGCTGGTTGGCTGCTCCGAGAGAAACTGACACTTGTCATTTGAGAGCATCCCATCCTCCGAGGACTTTGAGCGAAAATCATCAAGTGAGGAAAACCCAAACCCAAACACCTACAAACCCAAAGTGATTCAGCATCACTGAAGAGATTGATCCTACATGGATCCGACGCTTGTTACCTTTGAAGATTGTGCTTCTTCCAGACGGTTAGGCATCATGGTCTAGAGCATCCAAGAGGAATTATGGAACACCGAGTGACCGAGTTTGTGAAGGTTCGGAAGTCACATGAAGACTTACCACGAGTGATTGGGCGAGGTCTGTGTGACCTTAGCTCAAGGAGAATACGGTGAGGACTGTGTGTCCGGGACTGTGTGTCCTCAGGTTTAAATACCTAGCTGCTCCAACCAGATGTACAACTGAGACAGCAGTTGGAACTGGTCTACCAAATCATTGTCTTCACCAAGCTTACTGGTTCTATTTCCTCAACTCTTTCATTTCCTCATAACTGTGTTGTACGCTTGTTCATATCTGTGTTTGAAGACTTTGACTGAAGACTTTCTCAATTTCCTTAGTTCAATTTCTTCAGTCTGTTTGTCTTCATCCTGTGTTATCATGTGTTTACGCTTTCTGTACTCTATGCCTGTCTTCATTTCATCATGATGACCATGCTTGTGTTCTGTTATGTTTACTTCTGAGTACTTATTCCGCTGCAAGTAGTTCTTCGCTAAGGAATTTCCTCACCCGCAAATTCCTCAGTGAAGAATTTATAAAAATCGCCTATTCACCCCCCCCCCCTCTAGTCGATATAACGCACTTTCAAGTTCACTACAAATTATATCGTTTAACAAATAAAAACTCAAGTTTCATCACCATTCCCGGCCTCGCTCTTGAGCCTCCATAGGTGCTCCACCAGATCGTGTTGCAGTTCTTGATGCACCTGTGGGTCTCGGATCTCTTGACGCATATTGAGGTAGTCAGTCCAGTTTGCCGGTAGCTGATGATCAACTTGGGCAAGTGGACGCTGCCTGTGGTATGGTTCAGTGTCAAACACTGGCTCTTCCTACTCGCTCTCAATGATCATGTTGTGCAAGATGACACAGCAAGTCATGATCTCCCACATTTGATCTTTCGACCAGGTCTGAGCAGGGAACCGGACAACAGCAAATCGAGATTGGAGCACACCAAATGCCCACTCGACATCCTTCCTGCAAGCCTCCTGAATCTTCGCAAACCAGGCGTTCTTGCCTCCTGCCACAGGGTTTGAGATGGTCTTCACAAATGTTGACCATCTCGGATAGATGCCATCAACTAGATAGTAACCCTTGTTGTACTGCCGTCCATTGACCTCGAAGTTCACCGGAGGAGAATGACCTTCAACAAGCTTGGCAAAGACTGGGGAGCACTGCAGGACGTTGATGTCATTGTGAGTTCCTGGCATCCCAAAGAAAGAGTGTCAAATCCAGAGGTCCTGTGTGGCCACTGCCTCAAGCACCACACTGCAACCACCTTTGGCACCTTTGTACAACCCCTGCCAAGCAAATGGACAGTTCTTCCATTTCCAATGCATGCAGCCGATGCTTCCAAGCATCCCAGGAAATCCTCTTGCTTCATTCTGTGCTAGGATCCGAGCAGTGTCTTCCGCATTGGGTGTTCGCAAGTACTGCGGTCCAAACACTGCCACCACTGCCCTACAGAACTTGTAGAAACACTCAATGGTGGTGGACTCGGCCATGCGCCCATAGTCGTCGAGTGAATCACCGGGAGCTCCGTATGCAAGCATCCTCATAGGTGTCATGCAATTCTGGATCGAGGTGAATCCAAGTGTGCCGGTGCAATCCTTCTTGCACTTGAAGTAGCTGTCAAACTCCCGGATGGAATTCACAATCCGAAGGAAAAGCTTTCGGCTCGTCCAATAACGGCGCCGAAATATTTTCTCACCGTGCAATGGAGCGTCGGCGAAGTAGTCCGAGTAGAGCATGCAGTAGCCTTCCAGACGATGCCGGTTCTTTGCTTTCACCCGCCCAAGCGTCGAGCCACCTCGCCGCGGCTTCTCACTGCTCGCGAGCAGGCCGGCGAGGGCGGCGAGCACCATGAGATGCTCCTGCTCCTGGACGTCGAATTCGGCTTCCTCATCCAGCAACGCCGCGAGTGCCTCCTCATCTTCGGAGTGCGTCGCCGGGCCGGGCAATTCACCGAACACCTTGTGGGCGAGGTGGGCGCAAGCCTGCCGGCGTACAGGCCCTGCGCAGCAGGAGCGCCGGAAAAGGTGCCCGGGGCGAAGAGGCTGCCTTGGCGACGCTCCTTTTTCTAGGCTAGAGACAGTCTACCTAGCTGCGGCGGGCGGTGGTCGGCGCCGGGATCGGCAGGGTGACGCAGGGTGGCGGCCGAGCGCGGGGGGAAGGAGGGCGAATCTGGGCGGGTGGATTGACTTTTCGCCTGTCAATGTGGCCCGAGGAACACTTTTCCCTTGCGCCGGAGCCCCCGAGCGCCCCCAGTGCGCTGGGTTCGGCCTGCGAGCGCCGGGCGCAAAAACGGCTCGAGCCGGCGGAATTCGGCGTCCTGGAGGCGCGACTGAGACGTTTTTTCGGCGCCGGCGCAAATAAATCACCTGAGAAGGCCGTCCTGGGGCGCGTTTGGAGATGCTCTGAGGACTGAGAAGCATGCGAGAAAGGTGAAGCCTAGCCTGCCTTGTAATGTTGGCCCAGCCCAATCTGTCGATTGAAAAGGCACATGGCTTTGCTATTAGCTGAGTCGTTAATACAAAGCCGGGCAATCCCCTAAAAAGTATATCCAGGCAAAAAATATCTGCCCCTAAAAAAAGCAAATATCAGCATCAGCGAACTATTTTATATTGATAAATGTTACACATGTGACACGAAGTAACACCGCCTGACATTTTTATAACTAAAATTGCCAAAAAAAACCCAAAAAAAGCCATCCAAACAAAAAGTTGTCATGCTTCACAACTAAAATTGCCATCCTCCGGTAGCTAAAGTTACCATAAAAAATTCAGGGCGGAATTGCTTCATGCCACACGTGAGGCACTTATCAGGCTCCTTGTTTTTTCTAATGTTTCACACATATACTTTGTAAATACTTTTTTAGCCTTTACTAAGTATACGTGTGATGTTTCTACCAAGAAACAAAATGTGTGATTTAATTCTGGGAAAAATACTACACGTGATTTGGTTCATAAAGAGTGAATAAATTATCTAGAAGCATTAAACAGAGCAACAATTGTCCTAAAAAATGCAACAAGTGTCGAATGTCTGAATCAAAATAATTATGTCGTTTAGTTTAGTCAACAAAGACATAAAAGTAATCAAGATTTATTCCAGGTTAGTGATCCGATCAACTGGTAGGTTCCCAGAATGGACAAACTTCGCATTGCCAATCGTACAGATAATGTGATCATCTTTTGCTAGCTTCAGCCTATGATTCAACATCCGGCTCATGCACTTTGGATCATTTGCCGTCTAATAATTAATTAAGATGGTATGTCTGGTTTTCGATGTTAACTGGAGCACCAACGTCAACAGTGCCCTTCTTAGCTCGAGCTTGTATGTGCTCGGTATGAACAGTCAAATCTGAAAGAAAAACAATTCAAAATATTTTGATTTTTTTTACTAACTTTGACAAATGTTTTCAATGTTGCCAACTAAAAAAAATATGCTTTTGAAAATAACATTTTTGAAGCATCGATTAATATATTTTTTGCCACAACTTCCAAGGAAGTCATATCATGATGAACTTGTGCAAGCATTGAAAACATTCGTCAAATTGGGCCACACGAAAGTTCGTCGGCGGCGCGTAGGACGTGCAGCTGGCGTTGTTCTCGTTCGCGGTCGCCTACAACTACGCCTCCGCGGCGGCCTGTTCTTGGCGAGCGGCGGCTTGAGCGTGGGCGGCCTCGCAGATTGCACGATGCTCTGCAATAAAGATTGGGTTCGACGCAGCCATGGCCGCCACTGCCTCCTCGCTCGCGCGCTCGCCATCAATTTGGCCTTCCGTTAGCCGCTCCTGCTCGAGGAGGAACAGGTTGTACCGTTGGAGGAACAGGTTGTACCGTTGTTCCTCCTACGCCTGCAGGAACGCTGACATAGGCACCGGCGCAAACTGCTTATCCTTCATGGCAGCGTTGAGTGCGCCTGCGCATGCTCCATGGTGAAGCCGACATACACATGCGCGGGCTCGTCGAAGTACGTCTCCATCATGGGGTCGTCCTCATCGTCGGAGACCTCAGGCAAGCTGGTCGGCATGCCGGCCTCGATCCACCTGGCACAGCGGGCTCTGCCAGGGGGACCCAAGGGCGGCCACCTCGTGCTTCATCTACGTCGAAAGGCTCTCCCACAAAGTGTTGCTGCCTGCAATCATGGCGGATGTGGTACAACGGAGGAGGATGTGAGCAGCTTGTGTTTGTGGCGTAGAGTTAGCCAGGTGTGGTCGCCTTTAAATAGCGGATTCCGGTGAGGCCAGGCGTCCGGGTGCGTTAATGCGCGGCGTCGGAGTGGGTTTCTCGGTCGACGAGCCTGCTTAATGGCCGCATACGAAAGGAAGGGGCATTGAACATGTGTGATAGATATCCATCCGTCTTGTCCAGTAACGCGTCTCCGACATTAAACAGGAGCGGAAACCGGGGGCGCGTCACGGGCGGCGCCCTCGGCCGGCGCACCACTTCAATGGCGGAGCCAGTGAGAGGTCACGTTCGCTCTACAACGGCATGAATGCGGCAGTTGGCGCCACGCGGAAACACGCGCGGGCAAGGATGGATGGTTTTAGGGTGGGCCGGGGTGGTTCGAAGCGGGCATAAGTGTTGTCCGGATGCCCACAAAGCCCCCTAACTTGTCCCCGGTTTATGGGAGAAAATGCGTCCGGACCGTCTTACAAACCGATGCAGGACCGTGTTGGATGACACAACACATTCGGACGGTTACGGGCAATTTGAGAGTCGGTGTTGGAGACACCCTAATGCAACGGCTTAAACACGAAATTGCCAAATAGATGAGGACTTCCTGAGAACATATCGGGTGATACAACCTCTCGGGTGCTACGATGCTCCAATGGGCCGTTGATCGTTAGATCATGTTCTACTGGACAGGAGGATGCGCACGTGATAGCCAGTTCCTTCACCTCAGAATATACAAATACACCCTCGATCATGTCCTTAAATGAGCAGAGGCCCTTTTCGTACTACTACTAGTTTACCAGCCTCATTTACACTGAATGTGCAAACAAATGGTTTCGATTTCACCATGCAAACACACCCCCATTTTTATCTACTACTACAGTTGAACAAAATAATAAAATCAACTGCTTTTTTATTCCTCCATCCATCAATACTGCAGACTGGTTTAGCATGTTAAGCCCATGATTTTCTGTTAGAACTGCTATTAAAACGAACTTTTTTCGCCATGTGTCAGACGCACCTACTGCGGAAGCTTATGCATTGCGCCATGGACTTTTACTAGCACGACAACTTGGGATTAGTAACCTCGTTGTGGAATCTGATTCATGGAGGTGATAGACACGATGAATGTTGGAGGGTACACATCATCTGGAGCGGCTGCAATTTATGCTGATTGTAATATTTTATCTCTTGGTTATATCCCGTTAGAGCAGCATCAAACGGTCCAGAACCTGTTGTAGCATCGTATCACCCGATGATACGATGTTCTCGGGGCCTCCTCTGTCCTCTGTCTGTCGGGGCTCCAGTTTGGGAGTATTCCTGCAAGTGTCGGCTGTCGCCGCCGATCTGACCCCGGCCGTGCGCCTCCCATGAATGGCCGAAAGAAGCCACGCTACAGCCCCGCTGGCCGTCGTGTACGCCAGCACAACCCGCACTCGCCCCGCAACCAAAGCGTACGTACATGGTCCTGCAGGAGCCACTCACTGTTGCTTCGCGCGCCCCCCGCCCCGTTGCTTCGGGGCACCAAGCGATCGACCGACGCTCGCCCCTCCCCGCGTGCCGATGCGCCGTCGCCGTTGCATCCGGTGGAGGCGCGACACGAGAGCCGCTCACTAGCCCGCTGCCCTGCCCCCCGCATCCGCATCTCACCAACCCAACCGCCCCCATCTTTTCTTGACTCTCATGCACCTCGCGCCGATGGCGAGGGGGCCATGCCTCCTTCCCTCCTTCCCAGTATGTACTATTATTCATTGCAACACGCGCGCGCGCATCCATCGCCGTCACCTTTACTTTTTCCGATCCCTCTTCTCCGACGCGGTGCGTGACATGACATGCATCGCATCCTCCACCCCTCTCCCAAGGACACGGAAGCGACGGTGGGCTCGCTAGACGGACCCGTCAACCGCCTACTGCATATATACACGCACGCCCGGACGGGTACACAGCCACGCACACACTTCTCCCCCGAGCCAGAGCAAGGAGCCGCCAGCAGCTAGCTACTTGAGAGACAGAGCAAGAAGACGGAGAGATGAACGGCGGAGGGGGCGTGGGCGCGGGCAAGATCAGCCTGCGGCTGCAGTACTACGTGCTGCTGGCGGGGGTGGGGGCCGTGCTGCTCGTCGGCTGCCTCAAGTACATGCCGGCGGCGGCGGTGGTGGCGGCCGGGTACGGGTCCTGGGGGAGCGGGCTGGCCGTCGCCAGCCGCGCCGCGGAGCCGGAGGCGTCCCCGGTGGTGATCTTCAACTTCGGGGACTCCAACTCCGACACGGGCGGCATGGCGGCGGCCAGCGGCCTCAACATTGCGCTCCCGGAGGGCCGCACCTACTTCCGCCGCCCCACCGGAAGGCTCTCCGACGGCCGCCTCGTCATCGACTTCATCTGTGAGTCCCATCCCCCTTCCTTCCCCGCTTCACTTCTTGGTCCCATTTTCATGTCCAGCACTGTGGTGTTTCCCAAATTACTGGCTGAAACAGAAAATCAAAATGAAATTCACGGATTCTGAAGTGGAACTGCTTTGAATTTCGTCGAATTTTAGTCACTTCTGCTCTTACCCATCTTCTACTGCTTCTCTCTCCCTGCGGCATGGGACTTCGCTGGGAACAGAGCGGCCATGGTTTAGGATAAGGCAGTGGTGGGTAGATTTTTTGTTTACTTTTTTTGTGAGGAAGGGGAGAGTAATATGCACATGGGAGGTTGAATCGAGATCCAACGACCGGGAGAGCTGACAAGAAATCTTAATAAAATTCCACCAATATGTACAGCAACCAATTTAAGCAAAATATCAGGCACTGCTGGGGGCACAGTTCTAAACACCAAAGCATCATGGCAAGAAAGGCAATTAACCAAATCAGTCCATGATTTTATCTAGCTAGTGTCGGTGTGCAGTGCACTGACCCAAACAAACGAATCTTGAAAGTTTATTCCCCTCGCAACACAAATGGGAACTACTTTTCTGAAGCTTTGAAGAAAGGGCAGCTTTAGAGTAGCATAACACCTTCAGAAAAGTAAAGAGAGATCTTAAACCATCTTCAAAAGCAATTAAGTTAAATCAAGGGAAAGGGATGGGCATTGTGAGAAAAGGTGAAGGGGACGCACGAATGCGTATGCCGACAAGCAAATGGGACGTCGCTGTAATGGGATCATAAAGGCGATTTATGCGGCCACTCCACATGTACGCTTGCGTTGCCCAAAGGGAAGCCATCCCATTGCGTCAAAGTGTTTGCACTCCACTCACTTATGGGCAATATCGTTTTTTTTGTCCATGCCATGATGCAGGTGAGAGCCTGGGCACGCCTCATCTGAGCCCGTATCTCAAGGCGCTGGGCTCCGACTTCAGCAACGGCGCCAACTTCGCCATCGGCGGGTCGACGGCGACGCCGGGGGGATCCCCCTTCTCGCTCGACGTGCAGCTTCATCAGTTCCTCTACTTCAGAACCAGGTCTTTCGAGCTGCTCAACAAAGGTTTGCCCATCCTTATCAACAACTTGTTTGCACAAATGTATGAACTGATCAAACTATTACAACAAAAGAAACCACGATCTGTCGCCTAGGGGGAAATTTTATGGAGGAAACAAAAATACTTTATCTTATTTCGTGTGTGTTAGCTTCGGCTTATGCGTCGCTTTTGGAAGAAAGAATATTTTAGCTAGCTAGCTTGTTATGTAAGGTTGTTGTGTTGAGCCTTGACTTAAGCAGAAGCCACACCGATGGTCCCGAACTATCCAAAGATGCCTATTGCCCAACACATGTTGCGTATCTTAGCTTCGGCTCATGCGTCGCTTTTGGAAGAGAAGAACATTTTAGCTAGCTTATTACGTAAGCTTATATTATGCTGAGCCTTGACTTAAGCACAAGCTACACTCATGGTCCCAAACTATCCCAACATGTTGTGTGCATCTGCATCTAGCACAAGCTACGCCAATGTGTCGTGTATGTTAGATTCGGCCTATGTGTCGCTCTTGGAAGAGGAACATGTTAGGTTACTTATTATGTAAGCTTATTAATGTCCTGAGCCTTGACTTAAGCACAAACTACACTGATGGTCCCAACTCCCAAACTGTGCCAGCATATGCAGTGTACATCTACATTATGATTTTTTTGTTTTTTTGCAGAGGAACATGTTTAAAATTAAATTGCATGTTCCCACCTAATCAACAGCTAGTCTCTAGAGAAATAATGATTGATGCAGACATGCCACCCGCACTGCACGCGAAATTTGTCCTGTGAATAGTTGTGTCTTGTGTCATGACAAAATCCAAGTCCTAAATAATAGTTCAGTCTACTGTCCAAGCAGAAAAAGGTGGAAGGATAATAATATGTCCGACGAAAAGTAAAACCATTGTAGTACCTTGATGGCTGTTTGTTGTGAGATGTGATGCAGGTGAGAAGACGCCTGTTGATCGGGAGGGGTTCCGGAACGCCATCTACGCCATCGACATCGGGCACAACGATCTCTCCGCTTATCTTCACCTCCCCTACGATCAAGTGCTCGCCAAGATCCCTGCCATAGTCGGTCACATCAAATTCGGCATGGAGGTAAAAACATGGTTGGTCACCTCTGTATACGCGATAAATCTCCATTGATATGTGGTGCAAATAATGGAAGCGATCATCATACGTACCTGTAGACCCTGTACGCGCACGGGGCTCGGAAGTTCTGGATCCACGGGACGGGGGCGCTGGGCTGCCTGCCGCAGAAGCTGTCCATCCCCAGGGACGACGACAGCGACCTCGACGCCAACGGCTGCCTCAACAAGTACAACGACGTCGCCAAGGCCTTCAACGAGAAGCTCGCCGAGACCTGCAACCAGCTCCGGCAGCGCATGGCCGACGCCGCCATCGTCTTCACCGACCTGTACCCCATCAAGTATGACCTCGTGGCCAACCACACCAAGTACGGCGTCGAGAGGCCCCTCATGGCGTGCTGCGGCAACGGCGGCCCACCCCACAACTACAACCACTTCAAGATGTGCATGTCGGGGGAGATGCAGCTGTGCGACATGGACGCAAAGTTCATCAGCTGGGACGGCATCCACCTCACCGAGTTCGCCAACGCCATCGTCGCCTCCAAGCTGCTCACCGGCGACTACTCCAAGCCCAGGGTCAGGATCGCCAGCCTCGTCAACTCCACCGCGCCTCACGATGGCTAGCTTGGCTTGGATCATTCGTCGTGTATCTGGGTCTGCCGGTGCCATTGATTTGATTTGGTTGGCCTACCACTGCCAGAGATGATGAGAATGTGTGCATGATGCAGCAGATCAGTGAGTGAGCTGAGAGCAATCATCTATCTCTTTTCTCAAGGCTCAGATGAGTGATTTGACCAAGAGGGGAAATTCATGGCCGACTCAATCAAGGCACATTTGACTGACGTGTGTGTAAATGTAATTCACTTTGAAATTTGATCAAGGAATCGATGGAGTGCATAGTTTTCTTCTTGTATATATTTGGTCGGTTGACAACCATCTTACACATTGTTGTTTTTTTAGGAGAGGTTTTATTGGCATACTGTTTGTCATATCTTACAAATTTGATCAATTGATGTGTCTACCCACTCAGATGAAATCGTAAACTAAAATCTGGAATGAAATTACCTAAAAGTAAGAAAACATAAGACAGGTCACACGCGTCAACCTAGTACAATATTAACAGCCAAGTGGGTTATTTGTACCTCGAAAGCCAGAACTGCCAAATGTGCTGATAAATATAGGCATGAATAAATTATTTCAAGCATGCTATAGGAACGACATGTGTTGATTTATGTAAGCGAGTAGACAAATCTCAGCTACGTACCACCAGTTCACCACCACCATTCAAAACCAAAAACTGAAAACTACTGTGTTTTTCGATAAATGATTGTATATCTTAGACCATATACAGTTTGAGACAAAACATCCTTTCACAATTTAACAAATCTTCATTTTGGAACTGACGCAGCTTGCTGGAAGAATGACACATACCAGTAGGCTGAACAATGTTCGCTTCACCAGCCTGATCCTTCAAGCACCACCTCTGACTGGCGACCTATCCAGTGCTATAACTTCTTTCTTATTTAGAAAATTATCACACTGAAATCACTTAAAACTGATTAGTTATCAGAACAAAGTAATTCCGAATAGTAGGCAGGCAGGCCGAATTGTCCCCATCGACAACTCCTTGTGGAAAGTAATTCCTAACAAGAAAGCAAAGTAATATCATCATATGTCAGACAAACCTGATGAAACATATAAACACTCAAGTGTATGATCAATCATATAGATTGACCGCATGAACTGCGAAAAAAATAGCCTTTATCATTGCCAACAAGGTGACAAAATCTTAATGAAACCTAGGAGGAAAAATCATTGTGAGACTTCAACAGGGTTGTGTCTTACTGAAAACAACAAATAATTGGCAGTTGAACATGGGCGCACCTTTAAGGTCCATCTCCAACAAAACCAATTCTTCACCCCGGGAGCCTTTCCATAAGCCTGCATTGACAAGTAAAATAAGTAGAGCATTAACAACACGTATCAAACATTGATGTATGATAGCTTAAAGTAAGGCCAGCACTGAAAGTCTGAAATGTTTACTTTGTTACAAAAAACAGACCATGACAACTACAGCCTATCTGCCTTAGAAGTTAAACTAATTCTAGCACTCTTTGGCAGTTACTTTGGAGGTTAAAGAAAGTACTGGAGTTCTTTGTGTTTACAGATCAAACATGGTTCAAATCCTTTAGTTTCCCTTGCAAAAATCAAACAGACACAGGTATCAAATTTTACTATCCGTCAATGAACTTCAATGATATCTTTCTCTAGATGAACACCCAAGATGTCAGAAACTAATTCAAGTACAGATTATGTGATCAGTTAGAAGTAATGTGCCCCAAAACAGCTAGCAGATTATGTGCACCATTTAGAACAAACAAGAATACTAGGGGGGAGTAATTAAGAACCTGCAGTCTCTGCAGATATTCAGACCATGTATTCGGAGTATGGATGTACATGATACCAACTGTTTCGTGCCTATATTCAGTCACACCAACCAAAGAAATAAATTAAGCACTCAGTTTTAGCCAAACTAAAGAAGAGCTAGCTTAAACTTAAACAATGACAACTCTCCTCCATGTGAGAGTTCGATGTTTAGTAAACTGAGCATCTCCCTTTAGCAGATAACCTGTACAGATATGAGCCCTGCACATTTCATCCTGCGGCCCAGAAGGTATTTCCAATATGACCACTTGCTCCAAAATTGTTACCTCTGATCCAACTAAAGGAGAATCCACTTCCAGACACTTCTCATAGTTGAATGCATACATCTATATTAGTTAGTTAAAGCAAAAAAAAAAAAAATGGATCACTGTGAATCCCTTTTTTTCTTTTTGCAGGGGGTCACTATGAATCTGCAGATGAGCAAACCATAATTGAAAAATAGATTAAGCTAAAGACAGGTGAATTGACCCTGGAACCTACATAGGAAGAGCTAACACCAGGAGGCAACATCCCCTACACTGATTTCAAAAAGACTATTTACCAAAATTTGTGACCGGCATCTGACCGATGCTCCGATTATCCACATGAAGTACATTACCACATGCTTACTGTGGGTAATTGTCTCAATGCACCAGCAACTAACTTGAAAACTGAAACTTTAATGCATTGCAGAATGGCCTGATCTGACACTTACTTAGTTCCAACAGGTGTGACTATAACATGAATGAGGACGAAAAAGTTCATAACCAATCCATGGTTTCTTCTCTGCTGAGTGATGACATTACATACCAGTATTCAGAGATCAAATTATCAGTTTCATCACATGTTAGCAACGACCAACCAGCATCTAACAGACATACAGCAGCGGACAACCAGCACAGTTACATCATATCCCGTTCTTGGCTTATGTGAATCTGAAATTAGTCGGCACTTCCCCCTTACAAGCGACATCATAGTCTTCTGCGAGGTGCGGTGCAGCTTCCTCATGAGGGCATATGAACTGCTTCCTGAATGCCTTCTCGGTCAACTTGATAATTGTGTCGTAGCTCGGGCCATGCCTGAGCAATCCATTTTCCTTGAGAAACTTTACAGCATAGTACCTGGGCATGAGCCGGCCTTCTAGGCTGAGACCGAGCATTACGGGTCGATGAGCAATGTACGACGGTTCCAAGCCCACCTCGGAGATGAGGAACTCAGACCTGCGCTGCAACGATTCCTTGGACCTATTCAGCAGCAATGGGGCCTTAGAAACAGCAATGCTCACCTCAGCATCCGTCCACGTGAACGTGTTCTTCAAGTGCTCCACCCTGGCTGCGATCTCCTCCTTGCTGAAAGATGCAACAGCATTCAGCGCGTGCCTGAACATCCCAGAGTAACGGGGTACACCGATGCTTTCAGCGCATCCCACCATCTCCTGGACACGCTCCGGGTTGGTGATGATTATCCTCGGTCTTTGGAGGCACAATTTGGCAATATCGCAATCTCGTAACCCACACTCTCGCAGGTATGCAACATTGGGCTTGACCACCCTCTCGAGGCTGTATGAGAGGACATTGCAGCACTTCATCACCCGGAAGAAGGTGTCCGTGGATCCGAAGACGCCCATGTAGTAGTGCAGCTTGGAGACAATGGCTTTTTTGCGGAATGCGTCGTCGGCGAGCAAGGCGAGCCGCGTGATTTCAGAACGCGACAGGCCAAGGCCGGTGAGCCCGATGACGACGGGCGCCAGCGTTTTTTCCACTCTGGCGCAGAGGAGCTTGGGGTCCCTGACGACGAGGGCGGCGGCGTCGGCGCTGGAGAGTCCGAGGCCGGCGAGAAAGGCGAGCACGGCGTCGGGATTAGCGGGCGGCTTGAGGTGGGGGAGCTTGGCGGGCAGGTGGCGACGAGGTAGTCCTCGACGGCGAAGCTGGGGTTTGGAGAAATGCGGGGGGCAGCGGGCGCTGCGGCGGAGAGGAGGCGGTGTAGAGGAGAGACGGAGGTGGGTGAGGACGCAGCTTCGGAGGCGGAGCATGGCGGCGCGGCAGCGTGGTGGCACCGGCGGCGAGAGAAAGGGGAACGACAGAGAGAGTGGCGAGGATATGGTCTGTTTTTTCTTTTGTCGAGAAAATGGGCTGGTCTGTCTCGACCCCGCATCTGATAATGGCAACACCCAAACGGTGTTACCCCGACGGCAGCTGAAAGGTGTCCACCAAAACGTCCATTAGCGCGACACGACAACATCCAGACGGTGTCATCCGTCTGCAGCAAAGGAGGCACACGCAGGATCTACCAAATTTTTTGGTAAGATTTTTGTACAGTTTTGATCACACCGTACGAACGTGCAACAACAAGTATTACTACGCAAATCCCATTCTATAGTTTGAGAAATTTTCGAAATTCGGTTTTCACCAACGGATACACGTACTTTTTTTTTAGTTATATGCAAACTCAGCTCCTGGCTTTAATTATGTTGCCCACTGGATAAACCAAAGGAAGAAGAACATGTTTTACCCCTCAAAGTGGATGCCCCAGTGAGCTACATACTGTACACACAAGTCCAATAAAAAAACAAAGAAAAAACAAAATGTTTACATGTGAGACCTATGAGAAAATAAAAAACAGCAAAGAAAAATTTGAAAGGACTGCAAAGCACAGCCAACGGCCCAGATACGAAAGCTAAGCCCTGTAGAAGGCACGCTCTGCCAGGGACAAAGCCCTGTACATTTTGTGCTTTCCGGATACCTCAGCGACAAAACAAATATAAGTCACATCGTACAATAAATCTGGTCGACTGTGAGTCACATAGCTAATTCTCAGTCAACTGAGAATTAGCACAACAGATATGTATTAGCTAATCAATCATTTCGGTCTTCTCTAAATTTATGTTTGTAATTTACTCTGAAATCTGAAATCAGTGTGTGGCCATGTACACCCAGCCAAATACATGAAGTTCCCTTGACATCGCTCTTCCACACATCCATCAGCCAACACATATGCAGGGTATCAATTTTATTCAGAGACCATGTACCTAGATTGCTTGAAAGGTCCCTGCGGCCGACGGCGACGGCGAGGAGTCATTCTACGTGCAGCGGCGGCGGATGCGTATGTGGCAGATGTGCTGCGTGGTGGGCCGGCGTCGCCCGGGATATGAGCTGCATGGCGGCCTGTGATCTTGTCAGGGTCAAGTGGTCGATCAACGGCTTCAAGTCGCAGGCTCGCAGCTTCTCGTGCGGTGTCTCCACCTTTGGCGGACGATGTAGGGACTCCAGATCGTGGCTGAAAGGCATCTCATTTGCATGTATCAAGCACATACGAAGGTACATGATGCATGCTTACATGGATGAACGGTGGCTCACCAGGCATCTCTTGGATCTTCGTGCATGGAGCCGTCTGATGGCCCTTGTGGGCTCTTGGCGGCGCACTTGATCCTGAAGTTGGCGGTGACTGTTGGAAATATGCCCTAGAGGCAATAATAAATGGTTATTATTATATTTCTTGGTTCATGGTAATTGTCTATTATTCATGCTATAATTGTATTGTCCGGAAATCGTAATACATGTGTGAATACATAGACCACAACCTGTCCCTAGTAAGCCTCTAGTTGACTAGCTCGTTGATCAACAGATAGTCATGGTTTCCTGACTATGGACATTGGATGTCATTGATAACGGGATCACATCATTAGGAGAATGATGTGATGGACAAGACCCAATCCTAAGCATAGCATAAAAGATCGTGTAGTTTCGTTTGCTAGAGCTTTTCCAATGTCAAGTATCTTTTCCTTAGACCATGAGATCGTGCAACTCCCGGATACCGTAGGAGTGCTTTGGGTGTGCCAAACGTCACAACGTAACTGGGTGACTATAAAGGTGCACTACGGGTATCTCCGAAAGTGTCTGTTGGGTTGGCACGGATCGAGACTGGGATTTGTCACTCCGTATGACGGAGAGGTATCTCTGGGCCCACTCGATAATGCATCATCATAATGAGCTCAATGTGACTAAGGCGTTAGTCACGGGATCATGCATTGCGGTACGAGTAAAGAGACTTGCCGGTAACGAGATTGAACAAGGTATTGGGATACCGACGATCGAATTCGGGCAAGTAACATACCGATTGACAAAGGGAATTGTATACGGGATTGATTGAATCCTCGACACCGTGGTTCATCCGATGAGATCATCGTGGAACATGTGGGAGCCAACATGGGTATCCAGATCCCGCTGTTGGTTATTGACCGGAGAGGCGTCTCGGTCATGTCTGCATGTCTCCCGAACCCGTAGGGTCTACAAACTTAAGGTCCGGTGACGCTAGGGTTGTAGAGATATATGTATGCGGAAACCCGAAAGTTGTTCGGAGTCCCGGATGAGATCCCGGACGTCACGAGAGGTTCCGGAATGGTCCGGAGGTGAAGAATTATATATAGGAAGTCCAGTTTCGGCCACCGGGAAAGTTTCGGGGGTTATCGGTATTGTACCGGGACCACCGGAAGGGTCCCGGGGGTCCACCGGGTGGGGCCACCTGTCCCGGAGGGCCCCGTGGGCTGAAAGTGGAAGGGAACCAGCCCCTAGTGGGCTGGGGCGCCCCCCTTGGGCCTCCCCCCATGCGCCTAGGGTTGGGAACCCTAGGGGGGGGGAGTTCCCCCTTGCCTTGGGGGGCAAGGCAACCCCTTCCCCCCACTTGGCCGCCGCCCCCCCCCCCCTTGGATCTGATCTCCAGGGCCGGCGCCCCCCCCAGGGGGCCTATATAAAGGGGGGGAGGGAGGGCAGCACACAACAGCCTTGGGCGCCTCCCTCCTCCCCTGCAACACCTCTCTCTCTCTCGTAGAAGCTCGGCGATGCCCTGCACGAGACCCGCTACATCCACCACCACGCCGTCGTGCTGCTGGATCTCCATCAACCTCTCCTTCCCCCTTGCTGGATCAAGAAGGAGGAGACCTCGCTGCACCGTACGTGTGTTGAACGCGGAGGTGCCGTCCGTTCGGCACTCGGTCATCGGTGATTTGGATGACGGCGAGTACGACTCCGTCATCCACGTTCATTGGAACGCTTCCGCTCGCGATCTACAAGGGTATGTAGATGCACTCCCTTCCCCTCGTTGCTAGTACACTCCATAGATGCATCTTGGTGAACGTAGGAAAATTTTAAAATTATGCTACGATTCCCAACAGTGGCATCATGAGCCAGGCCTATGCGTAGTTACTATGCATGAGTAGAACACAAAGCAGTTGTGGGCGTTGAGTTTGCCAATTCTTCTTGCCGCTACTAGTCGTTTCTTGTTTCGGCGGCATTGTAGGATGAAGCGGCCCGAACCGACCTTACACGTACGCTTACGTGAGACTGGTTCCACCGACTGACATGCACAAGTTGCATAAGGTGGCTAGCGGGTGTCTGTCTCTCCTACTTTAGTCGGAACGGATTCGATGAAAAGGGTCCTTATGAAGGGTAAATAGAAATTGGCAAATCATGTTGTGGTCATACGTAGGTAAGAAAACGTTCTTGCTAGAAACCTACGAACCACGTAAAAACTTGCAACAACAATTAGAGGACGTCTAACTTGTTTTTGCAGCAAGTGCTATGTGATGTGATATGGCCAGAAGATGTGATGAATGATATATGTGATGTATGAGATTGATCATATTCTTGTAATAGGAATCACAACTTGCATGTCGATGAGTATGACAACCGGCAGGAGCCATAGGAGTTGTCTTTATTATTTTGTATGACCTGCGTGTCATTAAATAAACGCCATGTAAATTACTTTACTTTATTGCTAAACGCGTTAGCCATAGAAGTAGAAGTAATCGTTGGCGTGACGACTTCATGAAGACACAATGATGGAGATCATGATGATGGAGATCATGGTGTCATGCCGGTGACAAAGATGATCATGGTGCCCCGAAGATGGAGATCAAAGGAGCATGATGATATTGGCCATATCATGTCACTATTTGATTGCATGTGATGTTTATCATGTTTTTGCATCTTATTTGCTTAGGACGACGGTAGCAAGTAGGATGATCCCTTATAATAATTTCAAGAAAGTGTTCACCCTAACTGTGCACCGTTGCGAAGGTTCGTTGTTTCAAAGCACCACGTGATGATCGGGTGTGATAGATTCTAACGTTCGAATACAACGGGTGTTGACGAGCCTAGCATGTACAGACATGGCCTCGGAACACACGCAATACACTTAGGTTCACTTGACGAGCCTAGCATGTACATACATGGCCTCGGAACACGGAGGACCGAAAGGTCGAGCATGAGTCGTATAGAAGATACGATCAACATGGAGATGTTCACCGATCTTGACTAGTCCGTCTCACGTGATGATCGGACACGGCCTAGTCGAATTCGGATCATGTTTCACTTAGATGACTAGAGGGATGTCTATCTGAGTGGGAGTTCATTAAATAATTTGATTATATGAACTTAATTATCATGAACTTAGTCTAAATCTTTACACTATGTATTGTAGATCAAATGGCCCACGTTGTCCTCAATTTCAACGCGTTCCTAGAGAAAACCAAGCTGAAAGATGATGGCAGCAACTATACGGACTGGGTCCGGAACCTAAGGATCATCCTCATAGCAGCCAAGAAAGATTATGTCTTAGAAGCACCGCTAGGTGAAGCACCAATCCCTGAGAACCAAGACGTTATGAACGCTTGGCAGCAGCGTGCTGATGATTACTCCCTCGTTCAGTGCGGCATGCTTTACAGCTTAGAACCGGGTCTCCAAAAGCGTTTTGAGAAACATGGAGCATATGAGATGTTCGAGGAGCTGAAACTGGTTTTTCAAGCTCATGCCCGGGTCGAAAGATATGATGTCTCCGACAAGTTCTTCAGCTGTAAAATGGAGGAGAACAGTTCTGTTAGTGAGCACATACTCAGAATGTCTGGGTTGCACAACCACTTGTCTCAGCTGGGAGTTAATCTCCCGGATGACGCGGTCATTGACAGAATCCTCCAGTCGCTTCCACCAAGCTACAAGAGCTTTGTGATGAACTACAATATGCAGGGGATGGAAAAGACCATTCTCGAGGTATATTCAATGCTAAAATCAGCTGAGGTAGAGATCAGAAAAGAACATCAAGTGTTGATGGTGAATAAAACCACTAAGTTCAAGAAGGGAAAGGGTAAGAAGAACTTCAAGAAGGACGGCAAGGGAGTTGCCGCGCCCGGTAAGCCAGTTACCGGGAAGAAGTCAAAGAATGGACCCAAGCACGAGACTGAGTGCTTTTATTGCAAGGGAAGTGGTCACTGGAAGCGGAACTGCCCCAAATACTTAGCAGACAAGAAGAAGGCCGGCAACACCCAAGGTATATGTGATATACTAGTAATTGATGTGTACCTTACCAGTACTCGTAGTAGCTCCTGGGTATTTGATACCGGTGCGGTTGCTCATATTTGTAACTCAAAACAGGAACTACGGAATAAACGGAGACTGGCGAAGGACGAGGTGACGATGCGCGTCGGGAATGGTTCCAAGGTCGATGTGATCGCCGTCGACACGCTACCTCTGCATCTCCCTACGGGATTAGTTTTAAACCTCAATAATTGTTATTTAGTGCCAGCTTTGAGCATGAACATTGTATCTGGATCTCGTTTAATTCGAGATGGCTACTCATTTAAATCCGAGAATAATGGTTGTTCTATTTATTTGAGAGAACTGTTTTATGGTCAGCCCCGCTGGTCAATGGTTTATTTTTGATGAATCTCGAACGTGATGTTACACATGTTCATAGTGTGAATACCAAAAGATGTAAGGTTGATAACGATAGTCCCACATACTTGTGGCACTGCCGCCTTGGTCACATTGGTGTCAAGCGCATGAAGAAGCTCCATGCAGATGGACTTTTGGAGTCTCTTGATTACGAATCATTTGACACGTGCGAACCATGCCTCATGGGTAAGATGACCAAGACTCCGTTCTCCGGAACAATGGAGCGAGCAACCAACTTATTGGAAATCATACATACCGATGTGTGCGGTCCAATGAGTGTTGAGGCTCGCGGAGGATATCGTTATGTTCTCACTCTCACTGATGATTTAAGTAGATATGGATATGTCTACCTAATGAAACACAAGTCTGAAACCTTTGAAAAGTTCAAGAATTTCAGAGTGAAGTTGAGAATCAACGTGACAGGAAAATAAAATTCTTACGATCAGATCGTGGTGGAGAATATTTAAGTCACGAATTTGGTACACACTTAAGGAAATGTGGAATAGTTTCACAACTCACGCCGCCTGGAACACCTCAGAGAAATGGTGTGTCCGAACGTCGTAATCGCACTCTATTGGATATGGTGCGATCTATGATGTCTCTTACCGACTTACCGCTCTCATTTTGGGGTTATGCTTTAGAGACTGCCGCATTCACTTTAAATAGGGCTCCGTCGAAATCCGTTGAGACGACACCGTATGAATTATGGTTTGGGAAGAAACCTAAGCTGTCGTTTCTAAAAGTTTGGGGATGCGATGCTTATGTCAAGAAACTTCAACCTGAAAAGCTCGAACCCAAATCGGAAAAATGCGTCTTCATAGGATACCCTAAGGAAACTATTGGGTATACCTTCTACCTCAGATCCGAAGGCAAGATCTTCGTTGCCAAGAACGGGTCCTTTCTGGAGAAGGAGTTTCTCTCGAAAGAATTGAGTGGGAGGAAAGTGGAACTTGATGAGGTGATAGTCACCCCTTCCGAACCGGAAAGTAGCGCAGCGCGGGAAAATGTTCCTGTGGTGCCTACACCGACTGGGGAGGAAGTTAATGATGATGATCATGAAGCTTCAGATCAAGTTGCTGAACTTCGTAGGTCCACAAGGACACGTTCCGCACCAGAGTGGTACGGCAACCCTGTCCTGGAAATCATGTTGTTAGACAACGGTGAACCTTCGAACTATGAAGAAGCGATGGCGGGCCCGGATTCCGACAAATGGCTAGAAGCCATGAAATCCGAGATAGAATCCATGTATGAAAATAAAGTATGGACTTTGACTGACTTGCCCGATGAGCGGCGAGCCATAGAAAACAAATGGATCTTTAAGAAGAAGACGGACGCAGATGGTAATGTGACCATCTACAAAGCTCGACTTGTCGCTAAGGGTTATCGACAAGTTCAAGGGGTTGACTACGATGAGACTTTCTCACCCGTAGCGAAGCTGAAGTCCGTCCGAATCATGTTAGCAATTGCCGCATACTATGATTATGAGATATGGCAGATGGACGTCAAAACGGCATTCCTTAACGGCTTCCTTAAGGAAGAGTTGTATATGATGCAGCCGGAAGGTTTTGTCGATCCTAAGAATGCTAACAAAGTATGCAAGCTCCAACGCTCAATCTATGGGCTGGTGCAAGCATCTCGGAGTTGGAACATTCGCTTTGATGAGATGATCAAAGCGTTTGGGTTTACACAGACTTATGGAGAAGCCTGTGTTTACAAGAAAGTGAGTGGGAGCTCTGTAGCATTTCTCATATTATATGTGGATGACATACTATTGATGGGAAATGATATAGAATTCTTGGAAAGTATAAAGGCCTATTTGAATAAGTGTTTTTCAATGAAGGACCTTGGAGAAGCTGCTTATATATTAGGCATCAAAATCTATAGAGATAGATCAAGACGCCTCATTGGTCTTTCACAGAGTACATACCTTGACAAGATATTGAAGAAGTTCAGTATGGATCAGTCCAAGAAGGGGTTCTTGCCTGTATTGCAAGGTGTGCAATTGAGCACGGCTCAATGCCCGACCACGGCAGAAGATATAGAACAGATGAGTGTCATCCCCTATGCCTCGGCCATAGGGTCTATTATGTATGCCATGCTGTGTACCAGACCTGATATAAACCTTGCCGTAAGTTTGGTAGGAAGGTACCAAAGTAATCCCGGCAAGGAACACTGGACAGCGGTCAAGAATATCCTGAAGTACCTGAAGAGGACTAAGGATATGTTTCTCGTTTATGGAGGTGACGAAGAGCTCGTCGTAAAGGGTTACGTCGACGCTAGCTTCGACACAGATCTGGATGACTCGAAGTCACAGACCGGATACGTGTATATTTTGAATAGAGGAGCAGTAAGCTGGTGCAGTTGCAAGCAAAGCGTCGTGGCGGGATCTACATGTGAAGCGGAGTACATGGCAGCCTCAGAGGCAGCACAGGAAGCAGTCTGGATGAAGGAGTTCATTACCGACCTAGGGGTGATTCCCAATGCGTCGGGCCCAATGACTCTCTTCTGTGACAACACTGGAGCTATTGCCCTTGCGAAGGAGCCCAGGTTTCACAGGAAGACCAGGCATATCAAGCGTCGCTTCAACTCCATTCGTGAAAGTGTTCAAAATGGAGACATAGATATTTGTAAAGTACATACGGACCTGAATGTAGCAGATCCGTTGACTAAACCTCTCCCTAGGGCAAAACATGATCAACACCAGGACGCAATGGGTGTTCGATTCATCACAATGTAACTAGATTATTGACTCTAGTGCAAGTGGGAGACTGTTGGAAATATGCCCTAGAGGCAATAATAAATGGTTATTATTATATTTCTTTGTTCATGGTAATTGTCTATTATTCATGCTATAATTGTATTGTCCGGAAATCGTAATACATGTGTGAATACATAGACCACAACCTGTCCCTAGTAAGCCTCTAGTTGACTAGCTCGTTGATCAACAGATAGTCATGGTTTCCTGACTATGGACATTGGATGTCATTGATAACGGGATCACATCATTAGGAGAATGATGTGATGGACAAGACCCAATCCTAAGCATAGCATAAAAGATCGTGTAGTTTCGTTTGCTAGAGCTTTTCCAATGTCAAGTATCTTTCCTTAGACCATGAGATCGTGCAACTCCCGGATACCGTAGGAGTGCTTTGGGTGTGCCAAACGTCACAACGTAACTGGGTGACTATAAAGGTGCACTACGGGTATCTCCGAAAGTGTCTGTTGGGTTGGCACGGATCGAGACTGGGATTTGTCACTCCGTATGACGGAGAGGTATCTCTGGGCCCACTCGGTAATGCATCATCATAATGAGCTCAATGTGACTAAGGCGTTAGTCACGGGATCATGCATTGCGGTACGAGTAAAGAGACTTGCCGGTAACGAGATTGAACAAGGTATTGGGATACCGACGATCGAATCTCGGGCAAGTAACATACCGATTGACAAAGGGAATTGTATACGGGATTGATTGAATCCTCGACACCGTGGTTCATCCGATGAGATCATCATGGAACATGTGGGAGCCAACATGGGTATCCAGATCCCGCTGTTGGTTATTGACCGGAGAGGCGTCTCGGTCATGTCTGCATGTCTCCCGAACCCGTAGGGTCTACACACTTAAGGTCCGGTGACGCTAGGGTTGTAGAGATATATGTATGCGGAAACCCGAAAGTTGTTTGGAGTCCCGGATGAGATCCCGGACGTCACGAGAGGTTCCGGAATGGTCCGGAGGTGAAGAATTATATATAGGAAGTCCAGTTTCGGCCACCGGGAAAGTTTCGGGGGTTATCGGTATTGTACCGGGACCACCGGAAGGGTCCCGGGGGTCCACCGGGTGGGGCCACCTGTCCCGGAGGGCCCCGTGGGCTGAAAGTGGAAGGGAACCAGCCCCTAGTGGGCTGGGGCGCCCCCCTTGGGCCTCCCCCCATGCGCCTAGGGTTGGGAACCCTAGGGGGGGGAGTTCCCCCTTGCCTTGGGGGGCAAGGCAACCCCTTCCCCCCACTTGGCCGCCGCCCCCCCCCCTTGGATCTGATCTCCAGGGCCGGCGCCCCCCCCCAGGGGGCCTATATAAAGGGGGGGGGGAGGGAGGGCAGCACACAACAGCCTTGGGCGCCTCCCTCCTCCCCTGCAACACCTCTCTCTCTCTCTCTCTCTCTCTCGTAGAAGCTCGGCGAAGCCCTGCACGAGACCCGCTACATCCACCACCACGCCGTCGTGCTGCTGGATCTCCATCAACCTCTCCTTCCCCCTTGCTGGATCAAGAAGGAGGAGACGTCGCTGCACCGTACGTGTGTTGAACGCGGAGGTGCCGTCCGTTCGGCACTCGGTCATCGGTGATTTGGATGACGGCGAGTACGACTCCGTCATCCACGTTCATTGGAACGCTTCCGCTCGCGATCTACAAGGGTATGTAGATGCACTCCCTTCCCCTCGTTGCTAGTACACTCCGTAGATGCATCTTGGTGAACGTAGGAAAATTTTAAAATTATGCTACGATTCCCAACAGTGACTCCTTGCTACAGTTGGCGCCATGGCTCGCGTACGGATGCATTGTCATCTACGATTACATCTTACACGGGCATGGTTACGAGACCTCGCGATCCCATGAAGGTTCGCGGCCGGCAACCATGGATCTGGTGGTGACCACCCGCGGCGCTATGATCCACGGCTTGGTGGTGGTGATTTAGATTCGGTCGACCGAGTGAGGGTGACTGCACACTGTGCTGCAGCGACCTCGTATGGCTCCACAACAACGGTGGTCATTGCAACTTCGGTCCATCTCAGGATCCAGTGGTTGACTTCGGTAGTGGGATGCAAATTATGAGCGACCACTTGACGCAGAGGAATGGTTGTGCAGTGGCGGCGGTCACATCGCATGTAACTGCTTGGATCGTGGAAAAGTGGTGGCGACAACACTTGCATGACTTCGATGGTGGTGCTACTCGAGGTGAAAGCCTAGGTCTGAACCGAACTGGTTATGTCTGTCAATGGCGATGTTTTTTTACGTCGTTACCTTGTTGAAGGCATTGTCCGGATATGCTCCGACTGATACTTCAAGGTGAAAACCTAGATTCTGCCCTTGGTGGTTGAATCCGGTAACGACGACGCTTGAGTGTCGCTCCCTTCTTGAAGGCGTTGCTGTTGAAGAACCTCGTTGTCTGGTGTCATTAGATAATTGGTGCGGATATGGTGTTTACTGTAGTTTGCCGATCGTGGCTCTGATCACTTTGGGTTTTTCTTTTTTCCTCGGCTACGCATAGCTTTGGTCTTATATGACTTTGCTATTTGCTGCCGTGTTTTTGTGTGTGCGCGTTTGTGTTGGCTGTGTGCATCTTAGTTATGCAGAGGCCGGGTGTGTGCTCTTTTGGTTTGTATCTGTTGGGGATCGTTGCAGAAATTTAAAATTTTCTACGCATCACCAAGATCCATCTATGGAGTCATCTAGCAACGAGAGAGATGAGTGCATCTACATACCCTTGTAGATCGCGAGCGGAAGCGTTCAAGTGAACGGGGTTGATGGAGTCGTACTCGTCGTGATCCAAATCACCGATGACCGAGCGCCGAACGGACGACACCTCCGCGTTCAACACACGTACGGAGCAGCGACGTCTCCTCCTTCTTGATCCAGCAAGGGGGAAGGAGAGGTTGATGGAGATCCAGCAGCACGACGGCGTGGTGGTGGAAGTAGCGGGATTCCGACAGGGCTTCGCCAAGCGCTACGGGAGGAGGGAGATGTGTCACGGGAGGGAGAGGGAGGCGCCAGGGGCTGTGGTACGGCTGCCCTCCCTCCCCTCCACTATATATAGGGGCCCTGGGGGGGCGCCGGCCCTAGGAGATCTGATCTCCAAGGGGGGGCGGCGGCCAAGTGGGTGGCTTGCCCCCCAAGCCAAGTGGGGCACCCCCCCACCCCTAGGGTTTCCAACCCTAGGCGCAGGAGAGGCCCAAGGGCGGGCGCACCAGCCCACCAGGGGCTGGTTCCCCTCCCACTTCAGCCCATGGGGCCCTCCGGGATAGGTGGCCCCACCCGGTGGACCCCCGGGACCCTTCCGGTGGTCCTGGTACAATACCGGTGACCCCCGAAACTTTCCCGGTGGCCGAAACTGGACTTCCTATATATAATTCTTTACCTCCGGACCATTCCGGAACTCCTCGTGACGTCCGGGATCTCATCCGGGACTCCGAACAACTTTCGGGTTACCGCATACTAGTATCTCTACAACCCTAGCGTCACCGAACCTTAAGTGTGTAGACCCTACGGGTTCGGGAGACATGCAGACATGACCGAGACGACTCTCCGGTCAATAACCAACAGCGGGATCTGGATACCCATGTTGGCTCCCACATGTTCCACGATGATCTCATCGGATGAACCACGATGTCGAGGATTCAATCAATCCCGTATACAATTCCCTTTGTCAATCGGTACGTTACTTGCCCGAGATTCGATCGTCGGTATCCCAATACCTTGTTCAATCTCGTTACCGGCAAGTCACTTTACTCGTACCGTAATGCATGATCCCGTGACCAAACACTTGGTCACATTGAGCTCATTATGATGATGCATTACCGAGTGGGCCCAGAGATACCTCTCCGTCATACGGAGTGACAAATCCCAGTCTCGATCCGTGCCAACCCAACAGACACTTTCGGAGATACCCGTAGTGCACCTTTATAGTCACCCAGTTACGTTGTGACGTTTGGTACACCCAAAGCACTCCTACGGCATCCGGGAGTTACACGATCTCATGGTCTAAGGAAATGATACTTGACATTGGAAAAGCTCTAGCAAACGAACTACACGATCTTTGTGCTATGCTTAGGATTGGGTCTTGTCCATCACATCATTCTCCTAATGATGTGATCCCGTTATCAATGACATCCAATGTCCATAGTCAGGAAACCATGACTATCTGTTGATCAACGAGCTAGTCAACTAGAGGCTCACTAGGGACATGTTGTGGTCTATGTATTCACACATGTATTACGATTTCCGGATAACACAATTATAGCATGAACAATAGACAATTATCATGAACAAGGAAATATAATAATAACCATTTTATTATTGCCTCTAGGGCATATTTCCAACAGTCTCCCACTTGCACTAGAGTCAATAATCTAGTTACATTGTGATGAATCGAACACCCATAGAGTTCTGGTGTTGATCATGTTTTGCTCTAGGGAGAGGTTTAGTCAACGGATCTGCTACATTCAGGTCCGTATGTACTTTACAAATATCTATGTCTCCATTTTGAACACTTTCACGAATGGAGTTGAAGCGACGCTTGATATGCCTGGTCTTCCTGTGAAACCTGGGCTCCTTGGCAAGGGCAATAGCTCCAGTGTTGTCACAGAAGAGAGTCATCGGGCCCGACGCATTGGGAATAACTCCTAGGTCGGTAATGAACTCCTTCACCCAGATTGCTTCTTGTGCTGCCTCTGAGGCCGCCATGTATTCCGCTTCACATGTAGATCCCGCCACAACGCTTTGCTTGCAACTGCACCAGCTTACTGCCCCACCATTCAAAATATACACGTATCCGGTTTGTGACTTAGAGTCATCCAGATCTGTGTCGAAGCTAGCATCGACGTAACCCTTTACGACGAGCTCTTCGTCACCTCCATAAACGAGAAACATATCCTTAGTCCTCTTCAGGTACTTCAGGATATTCTTGACCGCTGTCCAGTGTTCCATGCCGGGATTACTTTGGTACCTTCCTACCAAACTTACGGCAAGGTTTACATCAGGTCTGGTACACAGCATGGCATACATAATAGACCCTATGGCCGAGGCATAGGGGATGACACTCATCTTTTCTCTATCTTCTGCCGTGGTCGGGCATTGAGCCGTGCTCAATTGCACACCTTGCAATACAGGCAAGAACCCCTTCTTGGACTGATCCATATTGAACTTCTTCAATATCTTGTCAAGGTACGTACTTTGTGAAAGACCAATGAGGCGTCTTGATCTATCTCTATAGATCTTGATGCCTAATATATAAGCAGCTTCTCCAAGGTCCTTCATTGAAAAACACTTATTCAAGTAGGCCTTTATACTTTCCAAGAATTCTATATCATTTCCCATCAATAGTATGTCATCCACATATAATATGAGAAATGCTACAGAGCTCCCACTCACTTTCTTGTAAACACAGGCTTCTCCATAAGTCTGTGTAAACCCAAACGCTTTGATCATCTCATCAAATCGAATGTTCCAACTCCGAGATGCTTGCACCAGCCCATAGATGGAGCGCTGGAGCTTGCATACCTTGTTAGCATTCTTAGGATCGACAAAACCTTCCGGCTGCATCATATACAATTCTTCCTTAAGAAAGCCGTTAAGGAATGCCGTTTTGACGTCCATTTGCCATATCTCATAATCATAGAATGCGGCAATTGCTAACATGATTCGGACGGACTTCAGCTTCGCTACGGGTGAGAAAGTCTCATCGTAGTCAACCCCTTGAACTTGTCGATAACCCTTAGCGACAAGTCGAGCCTTATAGATGGCCACATTACCATCCGCGTCTGTCTTCTTCTTAAAGATCCATTTATTTTCTATGGCTCGCCGATCATCGGGCAAGTCAGTCAAAGTCCATACTTCGTTTTCATACATGGATCCTATCTCGGATTGCATGGCTTCAAGCCATTTGTTGGAATCCGGGCCCGCCATCGCTTCTTCATAGTTCGAAGGTTCACCGTTGTCTAACAACATGATTTCCATGACAGGGTTGCCGTACCACTCTGGTGCGGAACGTGTCCTTGTGGACCTACGAAGTTCAGCAGTAACTTGATCTGAAGCTTCATGATCATCATCATTAACTTCCTCCCTAGTCGGTGCAGGCACCACAGGAACATCTTCCCGCGCTGCGCTACTTTCCGGTTCGGAAGGGGTGACTATCACCTCATCAAGTTCCACTTTCCTCCCACTTCTTTCGAGAGAAACTCTTTCTCCAGAAAGGACCCATTCTTGGCAACAAAGATCTTGCCTTCGGATCTGAGGTAGAAGGTATACCCAATGGTTTCCTTAGGGTATCCTATGAAGACGCATTTTTCCGACTTGGGTTCGAGCTTTTCAGGTTGAAGTTTCTTGACATAAGCATCGCATCCCCAAACTTTTAGAAACGACAGCTTAGGTTTCTTCCCAAACCATAATTCATACGGTGTCGTCTCAACGGATTTCGACGGATCCCTATTTAAAGTGAATGCGGCAGTCTCTAAAGCATAGCCCCAAAATGAGAGCGGTAGATCGGTAAGAGACATCATAGATCGCACCATATCCAATAGAGTGCGATTACGACGTTCGGACACACCGTTACGCTGAGGTGTTCCAGGCGGCGTGAGTTGTGAAACGATTCCACATTTCCTTAAGTGCGTACCAAATTCGTGACTCAAATATTCTCCCCCACGATCTGATCGTAAGAACTTTATTTTCTGTCACGTTGATTCTCAACCTCACTCTGAAATTCCTTGAACTTTTCAAAGGTCTCAGACTTGTGTTTCATTAGGTAGACATACCCATATCTACTCAAGTCATCAGTGAGAGTGAGAACATAACGATAGCCTCCGCGAGCCTCAACACTCATTGGACCGCACACATCGGTATGTATGATTTCCAATAAGTTGGTTGCTCGCTCCATTGTTCCGGAGAACGGAGTCTTGGTCATCTTACCCATGAGGCATGGTTCGCACGTGTCAAATGATTCGTAATCAAGAGACTCCAAAAGTCCATCTGCATGGAGCTTCTTCATGCGCTTGACACCAATGTGACCAAGGCGGCAGTGCCACAAGTATGTGGGACTATCGTTATCAACTTTACATCTTTTGGTATTCACACTATGAATATGTGTAACATCACGTTCGAGATTCATTAAGAATAAACCATTGACCAGCGGGGCATGACCATAAAACATATCTCTCATATAAATAGAACAACCATTATTCTCGGATTTAAATGAGTAGCCATCTCGCATTAAACGAGATCCAGATACAATGTTCATGCTCAAAGCTGGCACTAAATAACAATTATTGAGGTTTAAAACTAATCCCGTAGGTAAATGTAGAGGTAGCGTGCCGACGGCGATCACATCGACCTTGGAACCATTCCCGACGCGCATCGTCACCTCGTCCTTCGCCAGTCTCCGCTTATTCCGCAGCTCCTGTTTTGAGTTACAAATATGAGCAACCGCACCGGTATCAAATACCCAGGAGCTACTACGAGTACTGGTAAGGTACACATCAATTACATGTATATCACATATACCTTTGGTGTTGCCGGCCTTCTTGTCCGCTAAGTATTTGGGGCAGTTCCGCTTCCAGTGACCACTTCCCTTGCAATAAAAGCACTCAGTCTCAGGCTTGGGTCCATTCTTTGGCTTCTTCCCGGCAACTGGCTTACCGGGCGCGGCAACTCCCTTGCCGTCCTTCTTGAAGTTCTTCTTACCCTTGCCTTTCTTGAACTTAGTGGTTTTATTCACCATCAACACTTGATGTTCCTTTTTGATCTCCACCTCCGCTGATTTCAGCATTGAATATACCTCAGGAATGGTCTTTTCCATCCCCTGCATATTGAAGTTCATCACAAAGCTCTTGTAGCTCGGTGGAAGCGACTGAAGGATTCTGTCAATGACCGCGTCATCCGGGAGATTAACTCCCAGCTGAGTCAAGCGGTTGTGTAACCCAGACATTTTGAGTATGTGCTCACTGACAGAACTGTTTTCCTCCATCTTACAACTGAAGAACTTGTCGGAGACTTCATATCTCTCGACCCGGGCATGAGCTTGGAAAACCATTTTCAGCTCTTCGAACATCTCATATGCTCCGTGTTGCTCAAAACGCTTTTGGAGCCCCGGTTCTAAGCTGTAAAGCATGCCGCACTGAACGAGGGAGTAATCATCAGCACGTGACTGCCAAGCGTTCATAACGTCTTGGTTCTCTGGGATGGGTGCTTCACCTAGCGGTGCTTCTAGGACATAATCTTTCTTGGCAGCTATGAGGATGATCCTCAGGTTCCGGACCCAGTCCGTATAGTTGCTGCCATCATCTTTCAGCTTGGTTTTCTCTAGGAACGCGTTGAAGTTGAGGGCAACGTGGGCCATTTGATCTACAAGACATATTGTAAAGATTTTAGACTAAGTTCATGATAATTAAGTTCATCTAATCAAATTATTCAATGAACTCCCACTCAGATAGACATCCCTCTAGTCATCTAAGTGAAACATGATCCGAGTCAACTAGGCCGTGTCCGATCATCACGTGAGACGGACTAGTCAACATCGGTGAACATCTTCATGTTGATCGTATCTTCTATACGACTCATGCTCGACCTTTCGGTCTTCCGTGTTCCGAGGCCATGTCTGTACATGCTAGGCTCGTCAAGTCAACCTAAGTGTATTGCGTGTGTAAATCTGGCTTACACCCGTTGTATTCGAACGTTAGAATCTATCACACCCGATCATCACGTGGTGCTTCGAAACAACGAACCTTCGCAACGGTGCACAGTTAGGGGGAACACTTTCTTGAAATTATTGCGAGGGATCATCTTATTTAAGCTACCGTCGTTCTAAGCAAATAAGATGTAAAACATGATAAACATCACATGCAATCAAATAGTGACATGATATGGCCAATATCATTTTGCTCCTTTTGATCTCCATCTTCGGGGCGCCATGATCATCTTCGTCACCGGCATGACACCATGATCTCCATCATCATGATCTCCATCATCGTGTCTTCATGAAGTTGTCACGCCAACGATTACTTCTACTTCTATGGCTAACGTGTTTAGCAATAAAGTAAAGTAATTTACATGGCGTTATTCAATGACACGCAGGTCATACAAAAAATAAAGACAACTCCTATGGCTCCTGCCGGTTGTCATACTCATCGACATGCAAGTCGTGATTCCTATTACAAGAACATGATCAATCTCATACATCACATATATCTCATTCATCACATCCTTTTGGCCATATCACATCACAAGGCATATGCTGCAAAAACAAGTTAGACGTCCTCTAATTGTTGTTGCATGTTTTTACGTGGCTTCTATAGGTTTCTAGCAAGAACGTTTCTTACCTACGTAAAACCACAACGTGATATGCCAATTTCTATTTACCCTTCATAAGGACCCTTTTCATCGAATCCATTCCGACTAAAGTGGGAGAGACAGACACCCGCTAGCCACCTTATGCAACTAGTGCATGTCAGTCGGTGGAACCTGTCTCACGTAAGCGTACGTGTAAGGTCGGTCCGGGCCGCTTCATCCCACAATGCCGCCGAAACAAGATAAGACTAGTAGTGGCAAGAAAATTGACAACATCTACGCCCACAACAAGTTTGTGTTCTACTCGTGCATAGAAACTACGCATAGGCCTGGCTCATGATGCCAGTGTTGGGGATCGTTGCAGAAATTTAAAATTTTCTACGCATCACCAAGATCCATCTATGGAGTCATCTAGCAACGAGAGAGATGGGTGCATCTACATACCCTTGTAGATCGCGAGCGGAAGCGTTCAAGTGAACGGGGTTGATGGAGTCGTACTCGTCGTGATCCAAATCACCGATGACCGAGCGCCGAACGGACGGCACCTCCGCGTTCAACACACGTACGGAGCAGCGATGTCTCCTCCTTCTTGATCCAGCAAGGGGGAAGGAGAGGTTGATGGAGATCCAGCAGCACGACAGGGTGGTGGTGGAAGTAGCGGGATTCCGACAGGGCTTCGCCAAGCGCTACGGGAGGAGGGAGATGTGTCACGGGAGGGAGAGGGAGGCGCCAGGGGCTGTGGTACGGCTGCCCTCCCTCCCCTCCACTATATATAGGGGCCCTGGGGGGCGCCGGCCCTAGGAGATCTGGTCTCCAAGGGGGGGCGGCGGCCAAGGGGGTGGCTTGCCCCCCAAGCCAAGTGGGGCGCCCCCACCCCTAGGGTTTCCAACCCTAGGCGCAAGGGAGGCCCAAGGGGGGCGCACCAGCCCACCAGGGGCTGGTTCCCTCCCACTTCAGCCCATGGGGCCCTCCGGGATAGGTGGCCCCACCCGGTGGACCCCCGGGACCCTTCCGGTGGTCCCGGTACAATACCGGTGACCCCCGAAACTTTCCCGGTGGCCGAAACTGGACTTCCTATATATAATTCTTTACCTCCGGACCATTCCGGAACTCCTCGTGACGTCCGGGATCTCATCCGGGACTCCGAACAACTTTCGGGTTACCGCATACTAGTATCTCTACAACCCTAGCGTCACCGAACCTTAAGTGTGTAGACCCTACGGGTTCGGGAGACATGCAGACATGACCGAGACGACTCTCCGGTCAATAACCAACAGCGGGATCTGGATACCCATGTTGGCTCCCACATGTTCCACGATGATCTCATCGGATGAACCACGATGTCGAGGATTCAATCAATCCCGTATACAATTCCCTTTGTCAATCGGTACGTTACTTGCCCGAGATTCGATCGTCGGTATCCCAATACCTTGTTCAATCTCGTTACCGGCAAGTCACTTTACTCGTACCGTAATGCATGATCCCGTGACCAAACACTTGGTCACATTGAGCTCATTATGATGATGCATTACCGAGTGGGCCCAGAGATACCTCTCCGTCATACGGAGTGACAAATCCCAGTCTCGATCCGTGCCAACCCAACAGACACTTTCAGAGATACCCGTAGTGCACCTTTATAGTCACCCAGTTACGTTGTGACGTTTGGTACACCCAAAGCACTCCTACGGCATCCTGGAGTTACACGATCTCATGGTCTAAGGAAATGATACTTGACATTGGAAAAGCTCTAGCAAACGAACTACACGATCTTTGTGCTATGCTTAGGATTGGGTCTTGTCCATCACATCATTCTCCTAATGATGTGATCCCGTTATCAATGACATCCAATGTCCATAGTCAGGAAACCATGACTATCTGTTGATTAACGAGCTAGTCAACTAGAGGCTCACTAGGGACATGTTGTGGTCTATGTATTCACACATGTATTACGATTTCCGGATAACACAATTATAGCATGAACAATAGACAATTATCATGAACAAGGAAATATAATAATAACCATTTTATTATTGCCTCTAGGGCATATTTCCAACAGTATCTTCTTGATGCTCCTTTATGAGCTAATAAAATCCACCCTTTATCGAAAAAGATGAGTGAAGGAGAGAGAGTAGTGGGTTGACCAACAGGGAAAATTCATGGCCGACGACTTAAGCAAGGCACATTTGACTGGCGTGTGTGTAAATGTAATTCACTTTGAAATTTGATCAAGGAATTGATGGAGTGCACAGTTTTCTTCCTATATATATTCGGTCTGTTGCCAACCATCTTGCCCCTTGAGGTTTTTTATTTTATTTTTAGGACGCCGATAACTGCCACACGTGTGGCATCTAGTGGGGTTGTGCCGCACGCCCTGTGTGGCACGGAGACGAACCCGCCCGCACGACGGCGTCCGGGCACAGGCAGCCACAGCCGCACGTTCGGTGTGTGGCACAATCGCCTACACGTCCAGGCGATCGACCGCACTGCCCGCACGACCTAACGCGCCCCCTCGTCCCAGCCAGCCTTCCAACCCCAGTCCGACCTGCCGCCGTCGTCTCCTACCTCTCCATCCCCTACCTCCATCGCCTTCCTTCTCTAGTTGCCATGGCAACCAGAGCAGATCCCTAGCACCTCCCCACCGCTACCCACCCCCCAACCCCGTCCTCCCGAGACGATGAGCTAACAGGTGGATCTCCGATCTCCTTCTGTTTCTTGTCGTTCTTCTGTCCAGAAAACTGAAATTGCAGATTGCCCATGAAGATGGCGACTAGATCCACGCTGTCATGGCAAACACACCACGAATTTGTGTGTATTCACATTTGCCCACCAACATACGCCAGATCTGCCATATTCTATCCTAGAGTTGAGCTAAGCTTCTGGGTTGGCTTGGTGCGAGTAATTGCTACAGAAGGATGCGTAGGAATCACTAAAAATAGGGGAAGAAAGGGGGAATTTGGCATAGGGAGGGAGGAAAAATAATTGCCACATGTATCTGACGTTAGTTGCCACCTATCTTTGCCATCAGCTGCCACAATATTATGTTGTTACTTGCCATCATATTATGTTGGCTGTTGCCATCGGTTCAAATTTCAAAATGATAGTTGGCATCCAGATTTTAGAAAAGAGAATGAATGTGCATGTCCTACTTGCCATGATGTGTTGGTTGTCTATGCAAGAAATGTGATAAGATTGTTGTGTTATCTTGTATGTGCAAACAGTAAGAATGCATTTTGCGGATATTGATGCTTCTTGTTCATGCAGTGACTGAAAACACGGTGGGAGAAAAAGCGGAAAAATTGAATCATGAAGACGGCACTGATCCTTGGTTTTATCAAAGGCTGGAAACGCCCCCTTGGGATGCAGCAGAGTACAATCAACTCATTTCTGCAGGGCCGTTGCTGCCACTACTAGAGCAGTACACGAGCATCGGTACGATGCATGATAAAAAAGGGACAATTGCCATGTTTGTGACGAGGAAGATGGCATTCTACTTATGTCCTACAATGTAATTTTTGCAGGTTCTTATGACCCAACCACACACACGAGGATACCATGGAAAGTTCAGGCACAGGGTGCTAACGCTGACAGATGTACGGGCGACCAACTTCAAGTAGCCAATTAATGTGGCAAATCAAGGTAACGCATACGAAAAAGAAACATGCTGGTGTGGCCATGAAATTAAATTTGCAAGGATGGCAAAGACTTACGAGTTATATGGAAAAATGTAGGACCTTCATGCAGCACGTGGCAACAGGCGGCAACCATGTACCAGCCATCAACGTCGTACACAGATGAGTCTATGAAGTGAAGTTGTGGACAGTGAATTAGGAGAAGGAACATAGGTGACATTGGGGTTTTCATGATGACTTTGACAGCTGCAGTTGTCATGCCTGGACAGCTGCATGGCCGACGACTTAAGCAAGGCACATTTGACTGACATGTGTATAAGTGTAATTCACTTTGAAATTTGATCAAGGAATTGATGGAGTGCACAGTTTTCTTCCCGTATATATTTGGCCTGTTGCCAACCATCTTGCCCCTTGAGGTGTTTATTTTTATTTTTAAGAGAGGTTTTATTGGGAAATCGGTGCCTACTGTTTGCCATATCTACTGCACGAAAGATCAAATTCAGTATCTCTTCAAGACTTGTTCGGTTAAGCCCACATTAGCAGGAAAACAAAAACACCATGAAAACCAATCCCTCACATGTGTTGTTGTTCAGTTGCAGGGGATTAGTTCACATGTGGGGGGTAAACCCTCTTGAACAACACGACCCAGAGAATAACATATATGATGAGCAACTAGAACTCATGTTTGCAGGAATACATAAGCATATTGGTCTGTAGCAACATTCAGACAGAACAAACACAAAGTTCAATCACAACCAAGCCAAGCGGACGACAGTCGTAACAACTACTACACCTGATGATGTCCCTTGCTGATAACATGCATCGCTCCTGCCGCGGACGACGGTGACAGCCTTCTTGCCACCGCTGATGAAGAGGAAGGGCGACACTGGCTTGATGCTGTATGTTTCAGCAGGACCCTTTAAATTTTCCGATAGGAATCTGCTGAATGGCAGTAAATTTGGACTTGCAAAGTGCTGTAGTAGAATGTAGGCAATCATTTCAGGACAACAGAGATTTAGCCTGAAAGCCACTCCTATCTCAGAGAAGCATATACACTGCTTAGCCTAAAAGACACTGTTGTCACTACAGTAAAATGGTCCAATAGCTCCTGTGCGACACATTTGAGGTGAATTGGCAAGAGTGCGACGTTGTTCGAGCGAATGGCTGTGATGCGGCAATTTTGAGCAGGTAAATAGCCCACGCACGACATGGCTGTTAAACTCAACTGATGCCCTCGTTAGCTGTTGGGGGCTGGACCCACCACTTATCCACGTAAGCGCAGGACCCACCACTTGTCTATTCGTGGGACCCACCTCCTCGCAGCTAGAAGAGACGAGCGCCCGTGCCCGTCCGCCCGCCGCCGCCCATTCATCCCCTTTCCCCAATCTTTCTCTTCTCCGGCGACCTAGCGCAAATGTCTACCTCCTCCGCCACGCACTCAAAATGGCGACAGTATGGACCAGTGCTGCTCATAAGGTGCCCTGACTGCCCACGCCCAGACCCTCTTAAACGGTTGGTCACTAAGAGGGATGACAATGGCAATCTTGGGCGGGAATTTGTGAAATGCTTGAGCAAACCAATGGCAGGAAGGGATGGCAAGGTTAGATCTCAGTTCTTAGCCCGTTCTTTCGCTGTCTTTTGCTCTGATTTCTCCATATTTTGTTTTTTCTCCTCGAATTTGGGATTTAGGGTTCATGTTGTTCTTTTCAGATCTTGAAGAAATGTTACCATTTCGAGTGGATTGATGAATATGTTGATAGGATTCAGTTTGAGGGCTACGTTGATTCGAGCGTGGCCGCAACCTGGGGAGCTCAATTTGGACGGGGTGCCGCCGATTGCGGGCCAATAGCTCATGTGCGACGTCTTTGATGTGAATTGGAAGGAGTGCGACGTAGTTCGAATGAATGGCTGTGATGCGACACATTTGAGCATGTAAATAGCCCAGGGCCACATGGGGTGTTAAATGGGGTTAAATTGGTCATCAACCAAGCCCGTTTATGTTAGGACATGTGGGTCCAACTTAATTGGTCCTCAAAATAGCTGACCGTGCCCTGCCGCCCGACCGTGCCGGGCCCGCCACTCTGCCCCCCCCTTCTCCGGTGACGGCGGATCTTGCGTTCTCGGTGGTGGCGGCGGAGCCCTCGTTCTCAACGGCGGCGGAGCCTTCATCCTCAGAAAATGGTGAGTGAATTCGAACCCTAGTCCCGTTCCTCTCTCGGGCCCGTAGATCTCAGCTCGTTTCCTCTATTTTCGCTTGTTGAATCGACAGGTTCTGAGGGGAGCCCGTGGGCATACTGAGATGGAGCCGCCAGATTCAACTTCGAATAGGTAATGCGCCTCTCTCCGATCCAATTTTGCATGCAATTAGGGCCTCGTCTGCTCTTTCTCACGGGCTCACACTGTCCGCCACTGACAGAGGGGATGCTGCCGCTCGGACCTTCGAACTGACGGTCAATTTCTTTCCATCAAAGGAAAAATTAGTTGATGGTAGCATACAGAACATTGAGAGAGACACAATTGTTAAATGGGAGGTTGAGTTTACAGAGATTGATCCACAAGTTCTACAGAACATGGGAGAGAAGGCAGTGAAGAAATGGGTGGAAAAAATTGAGGAGAATATTGTTTGGGGTCCAGAGCCAGAAGTATCACTGTTGCGGTTTGATGATTGGAAAGGAGAGTATGTGAGAATAGAAGATGGTGAACAGATTGTTGAAGAAATCGATCGGCAAAACGGCTGGACAAGCAAACGGGCTAATTTTTTTGCTGAGCTCGTTGATCTGAATATTTTTTCGAAGGTTGGATATGTGTCATCACACTTGGCTGCACAGATGGTAGATGATGATTGGGCTACACAGAGGCCATTGATTCCCATGTGTACTGAACTTACGGTAATAGCCGAAGAGGGACAGGTGACTGGAACTGAAACTGCAGCTACTGTTGATTGGAATGTAGTTGAATTAGATGAGCCTACTGATTTGGTCATTGCACCAATGCCTGACATTAAGATGGCCAAACTTTTTGGCATTCCAGTCGATGACAGAGATAAGCAGGAGAGGGGCGAATCTAGTTTGCCTGCTAATGCTGATGAAGATGTAGATGGACAGTTGATGGAACAAGCTGCAGATGAAGTAGATGATGCATATGATGATGAGCTGGTGCATGTGTATGACAAAGAAAACCCTGTCATTGAAGTAGGCAAGTTGTTCCCAAGCATGAAGGAGTTTAGGATGTGTTTCAAGACTTATGCAGTGAAACATGAGTTTGATGCCAAGACTGTTTGGACTGATAGAAAGAAGTTTTATGCGAGGTGCAGAGGATTTGATGGTAGTGTCAAGCCTTGCAAGTGGTACATATCTGCTAGACTGCAACCTGATGGAAGTACTGTCAGGGTTAACCAAATCCCCAATCAACATACTTGTATTACAAGTTCACAGAGAGTATCAACCATGACATCACAACATTGGGTTGCAGAAAAGATCACCCCAATTTTAGCCAAAACACCAAACACTGCTGCCAAGAAACTCAAAGTAGACTTGGAAAAGATGTACCCCATTAAACTGAAATATACCACAGTGTGGAAGGCAAAACAAAGGGCAACGAAAAATTTATATGGTGATTGGGCAAATACATTTAGGATGCTTTACAACTTCAAAGCAGAGGTGGAAAAGAGGTCACCTGGCAGTGTTGTGGAGATAGATACTGAGGTATCAGCCGAAGGTGAAGTCAAGTTCTCCAAGTTTTTTATGGCTTTGAAGCCTTGCATCGATGGCTTCAAAGCAGGGTGTCGTCCATATTTGAGCATAGACTCATCATTCTTGACGGGCAAGTGGAATGGTCAGTTGGCAGCATGCAATGCTCTAGATGGACACAACTGGATGTTTCCTATTGTTGTTGGCTTGTTTCAGTCAGAAACAGAGGCTCCATGGACAGGGTTCATGATCCAGTTGAAAAGATGCCTAGGGCCAGTGTCACCTTTGGCTATACACACAGATGCATGTAAGGGGCTGGAAAATTCAGTGAAAAATGTTTGCCCACATGCTAAGCAGAGGGAGTGCTTCGGTCATTTGTGGATGAATTTGATCAAAAAAATTAGAGGAGAAGAATTTGGGGCATGTGGCCAGCAGCAAGATCTTACACTAGACAGACACACAAATATCATCTTGATAAGATAATGGCAGCATGCGATGAGTTTGGTCCATGGCTGAACACCTACCATTCTTTGTTATGGTACAGGACAGCATTCAACACTGCCATCAAGTGTGACCACATCAACAACAAATTGGCAGAGAGTTTCAACAACAAGGTGAAGGAGTTCAAAGATTTGCATGTGCATGACATGGTTGACCAAATCAGGATCATGCTCATGCGGTTGTGGGAATTTAGAAGAAGGATAGGTGATTGTCTGCAAGGTGATAAGCTTCCAGCAGTGGTACAACAGGTGGTCAATAGGAGCAGATGTCTTTCACATTTGTTTGTTGAAAAATCTTCACCTTGGGGTGCTGAAGTTAGAGATAACAAAACTGGAAGGAGACATGTTGTTAACACTGAATTGCATGATTGCACTTGCCTCGAGTGGCAACACACTGGTAAACCATGTGAGCATGCCATTCTTTTCTTAGCATCCCAACCGAAGATAAACATGCACCCATATTTGCATGAATATTATTCGGTAGCAAAATTCAAAGCTGCATATGCTACTCCAATTCCAGCACTTATAGATCAGTCTCAGTGGCCTGAAGTGGAGATTGAATTTTCCATGTGTCCTCCCTTGACAAAAAGAAAGGCTGGCAGGCCTAAATAGAGTAGATTCAAGGCATGGTTTGAGAAAGGTGGGAGTAGTAAGAAGGGAAAGAAAGATGGAAAGCCAAAAAGGGCCCAAAAAGGTAACAAAAACATATGCAAGTTGTGCCAGGAACTTGGGCACAGAGTGGGATCTGTCAAATGTCGTTACACTCCTGATAAGCCAAAGTATGTTCTTGTTTATTTGCTGTGTCTTGATTTGGTGCTTTTTTCCAATTACTATATCTATAACATTTTCTCAATGGCCAGGAGGAAGCGAGCAAGTCAACCCCTTGTTGTTGAACAGTGTTGGCCAACGAAAAAGCAAGAGCCAATGGCTGTAGAAAGAAGAGAAGTGTGCCTGAGCCTGAGCAGACTGAAGAAAATCCTGCTGCAGTCAACATTCAGACTGAAGAAACTGATGTGGAGGTGCATACCGAAGAAACTGAAATTGCAGTCAACATTCAGACTGAAGAAACAGCTCTCGAGGTTGAAACTGAACCTGAGCGTGTCGAGGTTCAGACTGAAGAAACCCATGTTGAGGTACACACCGAAGAAACTGAAACTGCTGTCAACATTCAGACAGAAGACACTGATCTCAAGGGTGTTGGTGAGGTGTTGAAAAGACCAGTGAAGAAAACCAAGATGATCAGTGAACTTGTGTGTCATGTAATAATATTTGTAACTTGGTGCGTACTGGTAGTCACTATGTATCCCCGTATTTCTATTCGAACTTGTTTGTTGGTCATTGTTTTAAATTCAAATTTGGATTCAAATTTGAGCTCAAATTTGAATTAGGGATGGGGTATTGATGTTTTAATGCTATCTAAAGTACCTCAACTGAAATATGTTTGCTTGCTGATCAATCCGAGTCCTTTTGGTAAGTTGAACTCATAGTCATGAAAAGTGTGTTTCAAATGACCTCCAAAGATAGGGTAAACGGCCTCATATTTAAGCAAGTTTTTTTGGCACCTTGTTTAAACCAGCCAAATAATTTTTCTACACATCTGTTCTACCTATATAGTGTAAATCTAAAGTCTCACTATTTATTGAATTTCTATTATTTTATTTTCTTTTTGAAAAAACAAGGTTTAATAGAAAATTATATATAACAAGTTTAAAACATGAAAATGAGAAAAGTAAGTTAAGATCTTTCTTAGTCAATCCAAAATGAGGTTTTGGTGAGGTTTTCACACTTTTCATTTTCAAAACCCCACCAACTCTCGGGTGCCCACTACTCTCTCCCTTGAACTCCAAACTACATTGTTCGAGGAATGACAATTTAGTGAAGGGTTTTTCATAAAAATGTATGTAAACCATATTTATATTTTTTTTCTCGTTACTATACGACATAATAAGACTATGTGCGCAAGTTTTATATTTTTTTGATTTTTTTCGAATTAGTATGCTCAACCCTAATCACTCAAAACCTCTCAAAACCCCTCAAAACCCCGCACACTACCGGGTCGTCGATCGTTGTGCGTGGACGGTTGAGATCAGGCGCTAGGGTTAGCTACAGTGTCCTTCGGTCCGCATGAGACGCGCTGATTGGTTGAATCAGTGAGGTTTGGATCAGCCTCTCTCGTTGGGGCATCAGGACCGTTCATTTGAATCCAACGGCACGAGTTCACGCGGTGCATGGACCAAGCCTACGCAGTGCCCTTTCCATCGTTGCATGCGTGCCCATGCCTACCCGCAGCGCCGGCGCCCGTTGCAGCATGCATGCCCACCCGCAGAACTGCGCCCGTGCGTTGCATGCATGCCCTCGACTTAGCCCTGCTCCGCCACCCCTCTAGACGCAGTAAGCTGTCGCATGCCTACCATTAGCACCGATGCAGCGTCGCATCAAAGCATGCACCCGGCCACAATGCAGCAGCCAGACCTCGATGAAGACAATCAAAAAGCCAACGGTGCATGGCGTGCGGTGCATGGCGTGCTCCTCTTTGAACGACACAATACTGGCATGATGGGTATCGATGTAGTTCAAACGGCGTGCTGCTCGTTACAAGTTGGGCAAATGAAGGCGTCCATTATTGTCACGTCTCCCATCGACCGAACGTTGCCCTCTAGCCAGGCCCTAGCAAGATGGGCAAATTAATACGACATGCATGCACGGGCGGCACACGCAGAGAACCCGGGGCAGGCGTGTCCCCTTGACCCACGGCGGCATAGACGCGTGCATGAGCCCGTCCCCCTTGACCCGCAACCGGTGGCACAGAAGCGTCGCAGCCCGTTTCCCACGCTCGTGTACACACTTTGATGGGGCGCCACCAAACGCCGCCCGCCCATTAATTCTACGGGGTTAAACCACGTTGCACTTGGGCTATTTAAGCCGGGCACTATCGTCTTCCTCTCCCTCCTCATCCATACCCCATCCTCTGCCTCCTATGCCCTCCTTCTTCCTTCTTCTCCATCAAACCCGATCGAGCCCTCGAGCCACCATGTAGTACAACACCCCCACCTACCGCTTCCCCCCAACCGTGCCAGAAAGGCTCTACCCGGCCGGAGTGTATGTAGAGAGAACCCTTAGGGTCTAGGCGATCTCGAGGTGGAGGGGCGCAAGGGAGTTAACGGAGTTCTTCCTTGCGGCCGGCTTCCGCCACCTCCCCCGCGGCTCTCCTCGGATGTACCATCTTGAGGAGGTCAACCACAATGGCGTTGTGGTTGGGCTCCTCGCCACGTTCACTAACCCTTTCGATGCTTTCCACCTCCTCGGGCGAGCGTATTGGGTTGGTTGTGAGTTCATAGCTTTCACCACCTATAATATCTTCACCGACTTCAACAGCATATTCCCCAACAACGGCGTTATGCACACGCTCCCGTACCCCATCAACAACGGGGAGGAGTGAAGGGCGGCGCCCGGAGGAGCGAGGTGGCGTTGTTCACCCGGAGGAGGAGGAGAAGAAGAACCCGAAGAAGAACCCGCGTTTGGTGCCCCCCGATCTATCTAGCTTGCTATATATCTATCGTATTATTTTTTAAGTTGTAATCGTTATGCTACTATTATTAAGTTGTATTAGTATTTTAAGTTGTAAGGCTATCGTGGAGTTGTAAGGCTATTGTGGAACTATGGGTTGCAATCGTTATGCTTCTATATAATCGTTATGCTACTATATATATTGTGTGTTTCATGCTATTATTTGTAGATTGCTATGGGTTGTTCTTGCTATTATTTGTGTATTGCTATGGGTTGCTACGGGCCCGGGTTGCTACACCCCAATCATCACACACACCATCTTCAAAATATTGGCCAAACCATGGACATGCAACTAGGAGCCCCATGCAAACCCATTATGGACATGCAACTAGGAAATGCAAACTAATTTACTTCATGCAAGCATGCAACTCATTTAGTTCATGGAACCGTAGACATGCATAAAAACAAGTAACATTTAGTTTTAGTGCATCAAAAAATGATCCATCACAAAATTTAGTTCAAGAAAAAGGCCAAAGTAAAAACAAGTAACATTTTATTTGCCGAAGTTAGAGGTGGGCTGGTGCCCCTACGCGGGTGGGCTGGTCTCACGGCCCAACATCTATTCGGCAGCCCAGTTTTGTTTTTTACTAGAAACTGAATTTAGGTGTGTATTCTGTTAACTGAAGAACAAAAACAAAGGAAACAGAGCATGAACACTGAATAATTTGTGTTCCAAATTGCTGCTTCAATTCAGATACATAACTTGGCATGGCGCACAGATCACATCCTCTACCCTGACAGGCCTAAATGCCCATTCTAATGACGGATGAAAAACAAATAAAACAAAAATAGAGCAATGATACAACAATAGAACCCTCCTGCCGTGATATTTGCTTGCTTCTGCAAATCGATCATCTGCATTAGATGTTTCTTGATTTTCTTCAGTTCCTCGGTCAGTTCGGACTCCGCATGCAGTTCAGCATTGCGCGCATACATCGCCGTCGGCACGACTCTGTCCGCCTCTCCGCCCGACATGCTGAACTGTCGGGCTGCAGGGCACGGTCAGCTGTTTTGAGGACCAATTAAGTTGGACCCACATGTCCTAACATAAATGGGCTTGGTTGACGACCAATTTAACCCATTTAACACCCCATGTGGCCCTGGGCTATTTACACGCTCAAATGTGTCGCATCACAGCCATTCATTCGAACTACGTCGCACTCCTTCCAATTCACATCAAAGACGTCGCACAGGAGCTATTGGCCCACAGTAAAATGCACAAGCGCAGAGGTTGAGGGACTCTGAACTGAATCATGAACTTAAGTGCAACTATTTATGTGATGAAAGTTTCTGTACATGCCCATTTCCATGTCCTAGAATGTTTTGACTCCAACTATCTTCGTATATCGACAAGCGTACAGCAAGAGATCCACAGACAGAGCAGCAGCACACAGTTCTGAGTTTAAAGTTCCAGGACAGGCGCACACTGCCGTTCCTACTTCAGAGATGTGATTCAGCATTTGTTCAAAACCAACACTCGCATATATACCAGCACGTACCACGTAGTGCTCTCAAGTTGAAGTTATTCGTCACAGCTATGTGCTAGTGTAACTAGCCGACGATGTTTACAAAGTTATTTTTTCTGAATGTACAAGTGGTTTGTGTTGTAACGATTTGCTATAGTCAAATGACCAGAAATGCACATGTGCTGCTACAGCGCACACGCTTATGTGAAAAATGGTCAAGTGCATCTCTAAACTGATATTATGGTTCAGTTTTACAGTAGCTTATACCTACACATCCAAATTAAACCAGCAGGCTAGCATGCCATTTATATACAAAGCAACAGTACATCAGCTCTAAATTTCCAAGAGCAAGAGTCTAATATAATTTCAGAGATATATAGTTCAGATTGTGCAGTCAGCAATCAAAACATATTTTCTTGCAGTTATATTTATTGGTAATCAATCATCTCCCTCTTCTCTAAACTTCGAGGATCGAGGTCCTACAATATCTTGACTCGGACAGAGCAGAATTATACAGTTCTAAGTTTTGTTCAAAACTGCAATCAAAACAGACTTTCTTGCAGCTATATGTATTTGCTAATCAATCATTTCCCTCTTCTCTAAGTTTCTAATCTGGAACCCCTGTTTGTAGTTACACTGAAATCTGAAATCAGTGTGTGGCCATGTATGTTTATACACCCAGCCAAAAATCTGAAGTTCCCTTGACATCTCTCTTCCAGACAGAACATATGCAGGCTATCAATTTTATTCAGAGAACCATTTACCAAGATTGCTTCGGAGATCCAAAGGTATAAATCTGGTTGCTGACACTTGGTCTCAAAATTCCCTTGCTATTCTTCTCAAGGTTGATAGTCTCCTAATCTCCTCTTCCCCTTGCTCCCTGGTGTTAGGTCTCCTAGGGCATCGCCATGGCGCTCAACGTGGAGTCCCATAGAGAAAACTACAGCGTGAGAGTGTCCCCTGGTTTTCCTCCTCTTTTCAGAAAGCTACAGCATATGAGAGAGCTGCCTCGCCATCTGCTGCACAAGGAAGAAGTTGTCGTGGATACACCTTCCGGCGATAAATGTGCTCTGGTTGGAGGAGACAAGTGTGGAGAGCCCTAGCTGGTGTCAACCGAAGGGAGAGCAGCTTCGCGACAAGCTTCACAAAGAGTTGGATAGTCCAAGAGGGATGTCGTCTCCGGGTTTTATGGATAGCAGGGTGATCAAAGCTTCGTTGAGCCCTTGGAATCTTCTTCCATTCATGTCGTAGTACTTCTAGAAGGCCTCATAGATGTCTTTTTTGACGATATCCCATCAGTTAACAAGGATTTCCAGCCCAGTGCTTTATCCTAAGGCAGTCATTTTCTGGCTCCCCGGATCGCCTTCTCACTGAAGGGGCACTCAAGATCAACCAGGTCGAAGGCCTAGGTGTCGAGATCTTGAACCACAAGCGTGCACTCGCGGACATCAGCAGACCTGATGAGGTTGGTGAAGTTAGTTGAAAGCCACCTCGTCGAATGCCAGCGTCATCAACCACAATATTTTGACCAACCGTGAGCTGACGGATTTGGTAATTAGTTTTGCTTGCGATGAGACACGTAGAGGCGAAAAAACATGATGTGTCTCGCCATCCCTGAGCGATGCAATACGGGCTCTGTGTTGCGCCATTGTTCGCTCTAAGGAGGTGAGGCCAAGATAGGCACCCTTTAGGTGATGGTGGAGCGGTGGAGCCAATACTCAGAGGTCGAGAGTTACCAAACATCTTGCTCTGCGTCGAGCCAAGCGATAATACTCGCGAGAGCATGAGTTGAATGGTTTAGTTGCCAATGGTCTTGGCACTGCAAATTTCATGCGACGTGCGGTGACCTTGAGCCAGGAGGCAATACAACAGAAGGAGTCGGGATGAGGGGCAACAGAATTGCACGCATCGCAACCACCTGGTGGAATCCCTCAACTTTTGGCTAGTGCCACTCGAAGTGTAAACGGTCCATGCGTGGCGGAGGCATCCCATGTTCTAGTTTTCCTTGATGTTGACGACGGACGCAGACGCGCTGGTCACCGACTCATCGATCTTCGCGTAGCCGGCTTCTTTCTTCACCGACCGGGCGCGGTTCCACCAACATTGACGACGAATGGCACGGCGGGTGGCCTCGCCTGTAGCAGTCACGATGCCCGTTCTGCCGTGCTCCCCCGCGTGCCAGCCCGAAGCAACTCGGTACTCCTACACGGGCTGGCTTGAAGCGGCGAGTTGCTAAACCACGCGCCAGCTTGGGACGACAACTTTTTCTGTCGGGATAGGCAAAGGAGATGGAGCAGCGAGTTGCCTGGCTCATATCTGGCGCATAGTTGCCAGAAATTCGGGTCGTCCGGGTCGAGGAACGGGGTCGCGGGTCGACACCCCTCCGGAACGAGGATCAACGAGGGGTATACATCTTCGGGGCGATAATCTGGGACGCGGATCGCGATCCCAGGGGCTGCGGGTCGATGACCCTTGTACGATGGAGGGAAAGAAACATCTTTACGATCTGCAATGATGTATTTCCCAATATTGCAAGGAGGAAACAATCCCGCGTGATACGTCAGCCCTCATGGCGTGATTTTCTCATCTACCATTATTACCTTCCCACGAAGCGTCGCACAACTATCCCAAAATCCACTCTTTATCGGTTCATCTTCAAGCTACCAGTCCGGCATGGATCCAACTCCAAGCCTCCACGGCCCCACGCTCTCTTGTTTGTCCTCCCACCATTCTTCCACCAGTCCAGCAAGGTCGTACCAAGTCGGTAGCGGGAGTGCGGGACGGGAGATGCCTCATACGGCAGTGGACAGCTCGAATTCCGGCAGGCGAGCAGCGGATCCCGAAAGGTCGGACTCCAGAAGGCCGGCGGAGTTCAGTATTTTGTAGTGCGATTGCCTGGTAAGCATCAATTTTCCATGAACTCATACATGTTCCTGGCAATTCTCTCCCTGTATATCAATCTGGCTTAGCGTCCATCGATCGGGGTCGTGATCCGGCGATCGATCCAGCTCGACCCGCCGTTGTCCCCGACCCTCGATCAGGGTCGATCGACCCCGGGACGTGGATCGCCCCATCGACCCGCGAACCAGGCTACTATGATCCGGCGTGCTCTTCCTGCTCGCTGGATGCCATTGACAGTGTGGAGAAAATGGTGTGCAAGGAGAAGATGGGGAGCGGAGTTGTGGTGCGATTTTTGCCCGACATCTGGCATCGTTTAAATAGTGAACGGACGTATGGCCGAAGTAGGTTTCTCGGCTTCCAAGAGGGTTTAACGGAGGCGTTTTAATGCGGCGGGGAGGCGTGTTCAGTCAGGCGTGCAGCGGGCGATGCCCTCGGCCGGTACGCTGCTTCAATGGCGGAGGCACTGAGAGGTTGCATCCGCTCTGAGCCGGCTTCAATGTGGAGCGGCCGCTCTACATTTGCATGAACGCGGGCAGTTGGCATCGGAAGGGAACGCGCGCGGGCAAGGAGGAGACTTTCGGGCGGGCCAGGGTGGTCAGAAACGGGCGTGGGTGATGTCCGGATGCCCGCAAAGCCCCCCACACGTGTCTCCGGTTTGCGAGAGAAAGTGCATCCGAATTTTCCTACGAACCGATACAGACCCGTGTTGGATGACACAATACGTCCGGACCATGCGGTCCGGACGGTTGCGGGTGGTTTGAGGGTCAACGTTGAAATGCCCTAAGAGCAGTCCAAATTTTGTAAATGCCTACGTGAGAGAAATGGGCTCATTTACTCCATTATATTCCGTAAGATCATATTAATGTCATGCAAGACGCCATACCTAAGATGCAACGGTCTCTTGGCCTTCCGCTTCTTTCTCCTTTGCAATACTTTGTACATTTTTCTTGCATAACTCATGAAGACGTGGTGTATGCTCCAGGTGATTTCCTTCTACAATCTCTTGAAAATATCACTGAAGTAGGTCGCAAATAAACTTGCATACAAACTGCCGCGGATAATAATAAAATGCATGTTGAAGGATCTGACTCTACTCTAGACTCCTTCACCATGTCCTACCATGTGTTCTTAAACTCCACATGGGTGAGCACTCCTTCACCATGACCTACCATGTGTTCTCAAACTCCACATGGGTGAGCAGGTGATTTATTGTTGAGAGTAACTTTTCTTTCACTCCCGCATACATGTAACACAATTTACTTGAGCTAAAGTTGAGCCTTTTCAAAAAAAAAAGTCGTCTAGATGGTCTATGCTTAGTGTTTGGAAGCACAAGTGGAAGATCATTTACTGTTGCTTTGTCTTGTTCCACAAACTAATTGTTAGTCATTAAACAAGATGTTACGATGCATGTTGATCGAGTGGGCATGTATGTAGACACGAAAAGATGAAATATACTACCTCCGTCCGAAATTATAAGACGTTTATAATTTGGAACAGAGGAAGTACATTTAAGCATGCAAATATGATCCTTGACTTGCATGCATTTTTTGAAAGTCATGAAAAAATCACTGAAAAGTTTCCTCCACCTCATCACCAATGAGTGCAAAACCCCAAATATGACGTTATGCAAATGTTGGTTGCTCCCAACCAGCATCCCACAACGGCATAAAAATGCACTTATATTTCGTGTCAAATGTAACCACATCAGCAAACTTAGCATACCGAGCCCCGCAACTAGCATTACTCAAGAACATATTTTCCATAACACCCTCAAAGTCAAAATACATATCATCATAAAATTTACTACTATGTGCTCCGAACTCATTGAAGAAGGCCATGAGCTTGTTTACATCATCTTATTGCTCCTTGCATACATTGGCTCCAGATATGCATTTTGTAAATAAACATGGAAGACATAAAAAAAATATGTTACGATTACACAAACTTTAATGAATTAATCATAAATTATCTAATTGCATGCCACATTCACTCCATGAAATGAGCTCATGGTCGCCATGCATCTTGGCCAACACATGCATGGTGGCATTAGGAGAGACATTACTCATCTGCAGACAAACTCACTGATAACATGATCTTTGTTATTGTGTGAATACATGTGCTTTATCATAAAGCACGTTGATGTGCAAATATGTAAAGTCTCCCCTAATGCCACCATGAATGTGTTGCATAAGATGTATGGAAATCATGATCTCATGCCATGGAGTGAACATGGCATGGAAATTAAGCAATTTATGGCAATTCATCGGCAATTTGAATGACCGTAGAGTGAAAGTCCATGTAGTTGTATCATATTTGCTACTTCTCTCATGTTTAATTATCAAATGTTGAAGGGCAACAAATGTACAAACGGAGAAAGTGGATGATCTAAACAAGTAATGGGCTTTTGCAATGAGTTCAAAGCACATAACAGTCAATTTTGCTATGATACAAAATTTGGTTCCAGAGGTGTTCCAAAGAACATTTTCTAGAGTTATGTTAGGTGCCAAACTAACTATGTTGAGTCTAGTGATGTAGTTACATATGACACAACATATAAGTGTAATTTTTGCTAAATGTTGCCGGTGATGTTTGTTTGGATCAACCACCATTTTGCATAACACCATAGGTGGATTTACACTCTTCCTTGACGAGACATAGAAAACCTTTGAATGGGCTTTTCAAACTTTCATTACATACATGGAAGGCAAGGATCATATCTGCATACTTACAGGTATACATGATTTTTTTTGTCAACATACATGTCTAGTTTATTAATATGATACTACCTTGTTTAGTTACTAACAATTAATTTGCTGTCCAAGAAAAAACAATGGCAAATGCTCTTTCACTTGTATTACCAAACACTAAGCATAAGCTATGTATAGATTAGATGTTTTTCAAAAGGACTAAAGGTAGCTTAACTATAAACGATATTGCTTGCAAGATGGATTGAAAGAAAAGCTCCTCACAACAATAAATCACCTACAATGGGGACTCGAGTGAGATCCTACAATGTCTAGTATATGTATGTATGCTATGTGTGTTGAATTGCTAGTTATGTCAAGGATGTATTATGTGGGACAATAAAATATATGAAACATGCGGAAAGCACTAACACAATTCTGAAAAGAAATCACGACAACCCTGCAAGCCGAAGCATGAATTGGCAAAAAAAAATCTACCATGTATACAACAGAGAAACGAAGCAGAAGGCAGGGTAACATCTTGTACAACATAAAGCTTAAGTAAACCTTACTCGTATATGAATTTACGTCATCTGATATGATCTTACATAGTAGAATAAATGGAGTAATGAGCCCAAGCCCATCTATCTCAAATATGCAATCACAAAAATTATTATGCTCTTACACCACATGAGAAAAAAAAGGCCCCATTGTATTTCTTGATTCATAATAAAAAGGCCCTAGTGAATTGAGTAATGAGCTCCGACTTCGCTGCAACAAAACAATCGAAGCCAGCATACGAACACGCCGGAAAAGAGCTGACTACCACAACCATTGTCACGCCTCCGACTTTGCGCACCCTCGGCATCGTTGCCACAGAAGCCTCAACACCAACATCAACCTCACGCACACCGGTCCCTCCAGTCGTTGGCGACTCCAAGAACGATGTCCCCAAGGGGGAGGATGACATAGAAGCACCACCAGCGTTCGATCCCGAGGAGATATGAGGTTTCCCCCGAAGTGTCCCAGACAGAAAGCGAGCACCATGCCTTGACAATAGTGGCTGACCTAGAGAGTATTTTGAATCGGGGAAAACTAAGTTGGGGCATATTCTATAAAAAGTCGCATAACATAAGCATATTTGAAAATAACATAAGCGAATCTTACTGGAATTTCAAATCTTGAGTGGGGGCCCAGCCCCTCACTCACCTCGACGTAGGTCCACCCCAACATCTTCAAGAAGAAAGGGTCGCTCGCTGGTGTCGCCGTCGCTTGCCTCGGTCAGTAGCCGAGAACAGAGCTTTCACTCGGTGTTGAGGCGCCCTCTACCCGCCCAAGTCATTTGATTGGCCGGACCACAGTACTTCCATGGGCCGTTGTCCTAGCTTCATCAGATCCATGGCACCTTCGCTCCCAACCCTCTGCGTCCATCCCTCCATGACACCTCGCTCCTCAACATCACCACTGCGCAACCAAGCCCATTGATGTGGACCACCGAGCATAGAATGCACGAACCCGCATCTGCACTTTCTAGAATCGCGTCGGAGATAACACACTATGGAGGTGTTTGGTTTGACATTTTGTAACATAACCCAATAACAACGGACCTGAACTTGTTCGTTTTTGCTTGGTTCAAGTTAAGCATAATGAGGTCCCGCCTAATGAGATGCCCACACCTCCTCGGTATCTAGTGCCTGTCATGCGATGATTTTCTACCAGTTATTCTCTCCGACTCCAAGAGCGGCCCACAAAGCATACAGGCTTGCCTGCGGCGCGTGAGATCAGAGCAGCCGGTGGCACTAGAGATCGAAGGCAGCCAGTGGTGCACAAAAATCTGAGCGACCGACAACGCTTGAGATCAATTCCTTTACCTAAACGAACCAAACAAACCTGGAAGGAACTCATTATACATGTTAAAATGTCATGATCTGACTGCGTTAACTTTACCGTTACCATTTTTGTAGCCAAACACCTCCTGTGTATCCATATATCACCAACACACTCTTCTGTGATCCAAGTGAACAAGAATCACCCACTTATGTACAAACTCTCTCGTTTGGTCACCAGATCCAAATACCTATGTTGTACCTGCCACAAGCACTTGTCGTGGAACCACTATGCATGAGGAACCTTACTAGGTGTCTCCGCCATAAAAGTCAAATCCATAAAACCACCACAATACAAGAAATTCACTTTGGCTCATAGGTGCGCTCTCACAATACTAGCAACATTAGCAAATAGCCACCACTTTACGTTTTGATAAAAATAGTCCACCACTTTTTGGTTAACAACAGCAAAGAACATAACTAATTTCTTTGTTGACATTTCTAATTGCTCGGGCCCTTGGCTGAGTTGGCAAAAGAAAAATGCCACAAAGGCAAATAAAAAGAGCCACGTCAGGATGAGTCGCACTCACCCTAACCTTATCAGCCCCGCCACCGCCTCCGTTGCAGGTGACGCAGGAGAGGATGTCGTCCAAGCGCCATCAGGAAGGAGTCCGGGGATGGGTGCCAGTGGCTGCCCGACGCGACAATACGAAGGCGAACGTGCTGCTCCGTTTCGGTGGCGGCGGCCAGGGTGGTTACAGGCCGGGATCCATGAGATCTGCGTCCAGGCGCATGGGGAAGGAGGTCAGAGATGAGAACCCACGGCTGCCCGGGTAGCATTGCGGAGGCGCACAAGCCGCATCGCTTCAGCGGCGACATCTAGAACATGGCGAGTGTCATTGTCTCGTGCCCACCAAAGAAGGTCTTGTGCCCTTCATCAAATGCGCCTCGCTCGGGCTGCAGCTACGGCCTCCATTACCAGGTGTCTTCGCAAGTGGGAGCGCGCACAGGAGGGTGCCTAACGGATGTAGCCATGAGGTCGTGTTCCCCTAGCTGCACGGCGTTGGTCGGCGTCGAGCATGTGTGACCATCGGCTTCATTGTGTCCAGGGATGGAAGCTCTTGTCTGATGCATAGAACGTGTTTGATGTAATGTGTGTGTGAGAGAGGGAGAGAGGGAGGAGGAAAAAGACCACAAAGTCAACATCCACGTGTCAGTGTTCTTTTACCAACTTAGCCTAAAGGGATGAGGAAAAAGACCACCAAGTCAACTTAGCCTAACATCCGCGGGATCAGGGTTATGATGCCGAAATTTATTCGGGACATGTTAAAAGTCCCAATATAAAATTCATAGAACATTGGCATGATAACAGGTTTTAGGACATTCCAGAATTTCTGGAAGGACACCGGCAAGCCGTCAGGCCCCGGTACTGACCCCGCCTTCATAGAGACGATAGCCCTACCCACCTCTTCCGGCGAGAACAGAAGTGCTAATTCCACATTCTCCATATCAGAGAGCATGTCCGCAATCGGCCAGAAGTTCTCCACCAGAGACACCCCACCACAGGGTTCCACCATAAATAGCCCCTCCATTGGCTGCTAGCATAAAAAAGAAAGTCCATTGACTGCTGCTACTTCTGCTGAGACGACTCCATAAATGGGCACAATGTCGATAATGAGTGCAATGTCGCCTGCAGTACCGCATTAATGGGCCAGCCCACCGCACCGGAGGATCACTGGCTGCCTAGCACATGTTTTTTCCTTTTTATTTTTATTAATTTTATTTATATTTATAAAATGGAAATAAACTTTGTTTAAATTTTGCAAATATTTAGCACATGTTTAAAAAATGTTAAGCAGTGCTAAAAAAATGTTTGCGCAACTTTTAAAATATGTTGATAGTATTAAAAAAAGGTTCATGCCAACTACTTTTTTTCTCACATTTCAAAAATGTAAGTAGATTTTTTAAATGCGTATAAAATGTAAATACAATGTTTGCACAATGAGAAAAAAAATGTTTCACACGATTAAAAGGTTATACGTGACATTTAAAAAAACTGTTCGCATATTTCCAAAATATGTATGGTGGCATTTTTCGAAACATTTTATACAATATTTTTTTGCATAGCATAAAAATGTATTGCAACATTACAAATATGTACATGACATTTTAAGGAAATATCTCGCATTTCTGAAAAAAGTGTGACATTTGTAGAATATTGAATGTATGCAAATGTTTGCGTTGTCTAACATAAATGTTTTGTGCCATTAAAGAAAATGTTCAACTTGCATGTAAAAAAGTTTAACGTATGTATATTTTTTATTCAAAGTATGTATTGAAAAAACGTTCAATATGTATAATAAAATATTCCACATGTTTATGAAAAATGCACAATGTGGTTTGAAAAATTAGACATGTGTTGAAAAAAGAACACACGAAGAAAACCGGTGAATAAACGCCAAATAAAAATGAAGATACCCGGAGAAACTGATGAAGAAAAGCAGAAAAGAAATAATAACCCCAAAAAACTGAAGAAACACGATGAAGAAATGTAAATACCAGGCAAAAACGAATAAAACCGAGAAAACGAACCAAAAGAAAACGGAGAATCGAAGGCGAGACTGGGCTGCTTGCCGTAGGCGAGCCAGAGTTTCATCTCGCGCAACAGCCGAGATATTAAAAATAATCCATCGGCTGCCTGCTGCTTCTGCTGAGACGACTCGAAGCAAGAAAAATATCAATCCCCACATCCTCTCACGGCAGCGCGGCCTCCCGCTCCCACAAGCGGCGGCCGGCGGGACGGACGTGGGATTCGCGGCGGAGCCGAGCACGCAATTGCAGTGCGCTGCGGCCGTACGCGCTCGCAAGGTCGAGCTGACAAGGTCGGCTCGGCGGAGCCAGCTGGAGGGGCTAAGGGAGGCCGATCCCCCCGGGCTGCACTCAAGGTGTTCGTCGGATTGCCGCGCCGGCTCAAGCGGCCGACCGCGCGGTGCGTCCTCCGTGCCACGTGCCTGTAGCACGGGCGGTCGCAGCGCCCAGCGAGGGGCGGGCGGAAGAGGCTAGGAGAGAGTTCTTTGCCGGCCATGTCATCTCTGGCGAGCTGGCCGCCTCTCTCCGCGCTGCCAGACGGCGTTTCCCTGGCACCAGCATTGGTGAAGACCGTCGGCGCCAAGTTCCTTCACAGCAGAAGCTTTGGTCTTCGGTCTACTGCTCGGGTCTCTTGCGCTGGGTCATCCAAAGGAAGTGTCGCCAAGGAATCGGCGTATGGTAAGCAGCAGGCGTACGGAGAGGACGCCGCTGCGGATAAGGAAGAGGGTGGTTCGGAATGGGGCAAAGATGAGATCGAGGCCATCTCGGCGCTGTTTGCCCGGCCGATGCGCCGGAAGCCAGTGAAGCCGCCGAACCCGGCGACACAGCGGCCTCTCCCGCTGCCGCTGCCCCACAAGACGAGGCCACCCATCACTCCAGCACCGACGCAGCACGTCCGGCTGGCTTCGCGCTCCATGTTCAGCGACAAGGTGCGCAAGAACCCCGAGGTCCTCGTCGGGATTGCCAAGGAGATTGCCGCGCTCCCCCCGGAGTCCGATGTGTGCAAAGTGCTGGACCGTTGGGTCCCCTTCCTCCGGAAAGGCTCCCTGTCCATGACCATCCGGGAGCTCGGGCACATGGGGCTTCCTGAGAGAGCGCTTCAGACACTGTGTTGGGCACAGGGGCAGAAGGCAGTGCCTCTGTTCCCTGATGACCGGATCCTCGCTTCGACCATCGAGGTTTTGGCGCGCTTCGACGAGCTGAAGATGGAGTCTGCGCTTGAGGAGTGCGTCCCCTCGGCGAGCCGCGCTGTCCTCGAAGCCATGGCGAGGGGGTTCATCAGGGCAGGCAAAGTAGGCCTGGCACGCAAGCTCCTTGAACTTGCCAGGATGAACAAGAGGACACTGCACCCGAGCATCTACGCAAAGCTGATTCTGGAGGTTGCCCGGACACCTGAAGGCTATGGGCTCGCTGCTGCACTGCTCGATGAGCTCGGTGAGAGGCCAGACTTTGACCTGCAACAGCAGGACTGCACAGCTGTCATGAAGGTCTGCATAAAGCTCAGGCGGTACGCAGCCGTGGAGAGCCTGTTCAGCTGGTTCAGAGGGTCTGGCGGGAACCCAACTGTTGTGATGTACACTACAGTGATCCACAGCCGCTCCCGTGATGGGAGGCACCGAGAGGCGTTGGCCCTGGTTTGGGAAATGGAACAGGCAAACTGTCTTCTTGACCTGCCGGCGTACCGGGTCATCGTGAAGCTGTGTGTGGCATTGCGTGATCCAGAAAGGGCTTTTCGGTACCTGTCGAGGTTGAAGGAGGCTGGATTCGTTCCGACCAGTGACATATACTGTAATCTGATTGAAGGCTATGCCGCAGCGGGGAGGATGGCCAGGTGCCGGCAGCTGATCAGGGAGGCTGAGTCAATCGGCGTGTTGCTGGACAAGAGGCTAATTTCAAGCTTGTCTGAGATGGGTGATAGACATCCTTAAACCACTGGAAAGTAAAAATTTGCACTTGTGTAATTATCTAGAGGAGGTAAGACGAGTGGGTTTATTTTATGTGTTCTTTTCTTAGCGGTTCCATGCTAGACGGATGTATTTGTGATGCTTCATACTGAAATCGGTTTGCCTGAATCTCTTTAACCTGTAAGATTGTGGGTAGTTTAAATTGCTAGCAGTTCCAAATATTTCCTCCTTTCTCTGGACAGTTTGTTAACAAATCCATGTACATTATGTTTGTACATATCAGGACTAATCTGAACAGATAACTTGGCGTATTCTGAGTTTAGTGAGGTCCATATTAAACGGCTTCTTGGAAATTGACAAGGAGTCAATGTTTGGTCATATTTTATCCTTCTTAAGAGGACCTGAATTGTTCTCTGCATACAAGGGCACACTTATGTAATAGGCTTAATTTGCATTACTGGCTAATCATATTTTTTACAATTTTTTTAACAGTGCAGAATCTATGTGAAGCTTGTTAGTGTTCATCGTGAAATTTTATGCGTGGGTCCATGCAGAGCAAAGGATATGCTCCTCCCTGTATATATTTTCTGTTGCAATGACTCAGTTTTGTTCTAGATTTGATGGTAATGGTGCTAGCTAGCTGTTAAGATATTTGTTACATCGTTGTTACTACTAACAAGTTTGATTGTGATCCAGTTGATGATAACCACGATGCTTCATCAGCTACTCAATCGTCGACGCCTCCACCTTGGTACTATTTTTGAACCGTCTAAGTTTTCTCAGAATTTTCAGATAATGTCACCTTTTTTCTGAGGAAAGGTCTATGATATTCGTAAATGGGGTTTACAAAACAGATGTAATTAATATTTTGTTGCTCTTTTTAAATCTGATGGTAATCTTTTTGCCATCTGAACAGAAAGTTTATAGAAGAATATTTGACTGGGAAACTGTAGGGTAGTCTGTCATTTAGCAGTGGTAGTGCACTACAGGACCATAAGGGGCTTAATCATGAGCAAGGAGCTGAAAGTAGACTTTTTTTAAGAGCAGCGATATGATTTCCCCAAGAGCAGCTCCCATTATCGTCTTCTGCTGTGTTGGTCTGAATGTTCTGAAGAATATGTCTGAAGATAAGGAAATCATCTAAGGAGCGGCAGTTGGAACGGATCCCGGGGTTCATTAAGTTCTAGCGCCTTCTTTACAGGTAGGGAGTCGTTGATAGCAGCAGAGTGAAGTCTTGGGAGGAGCTGCTTAAGGTAAGAGGTCGACCCATTCTAGTTGTCTAGTCCAGCCATGGATGGGCAGAGTTGCCCTTCCTCTGATGGAAGACGTGGCAAAGTTAATGAAATTGTTAAGTCAGGTTCAGGACTTTGTATGATAGCTAAAAAACAAAGGGAATCCTTTATATATATAATTCTTTGGAAAATACATGTTAGCTACACCAGCATATCTCTGTAAAAGATTATTGTACCGAAGAAAACTAGGCGCTAGCATGTTTGGGTCTCTGAAATTTTTCAGAGATTTGTTCAGGAATTGTTTGTTGTCTGAACAAAACACGTATCTGAAGATTCAATATTGTGGTGTTCCTCTGTTCTAACGCCATGTTTGCATATTTATTTGATTTAGGTGTATTCAACATGGTATTCGGGCTGTATCGATCCAGAAAAATGCGGTAAAGCTGGCGCATCTAATGTGACGGCAGTCCGCAGACCAGCCATTTTCCTGTGCCAGACTGACCCTCCACCGGTGCAGACGTCTTAACGGCCACTGCGCACGGCCCGTCATATATATATATTTCCGGTGCATCTGAGCTCGAGCACCGAATATACATAGTCATTATGAAGTGAATTAGCTTAGCTTGCTTCAGTAGAGCACGCTCAAGCTTCAGAGAAAGAGTGTTTGTATTTTTTTTCCCACCAAGTAAGCTATTACAGAGGGTAACATATAACATATGCATTACTTGTTCTGACCAGGGTTAAAAAATAACTTTCTAAAAAAAAGACAAACATTTGTCAACAGGCAGACCTGATTGGTTTCGTATTATTATATTGTCTAAAATAGCAACATGGGACCTCACTATCATTCATGGAGGGATATTTCGCCATAGGTCTCTTTCCAGTTTCATAGTGTCAAAAATGCTCTTATATTATGGGACGGAGCAAGTAGTTGACTTGTTTTTCTTTCTTTCAAGGTTATTGATTGTTTATAAGCTGCGACAGAGCTGCCGGGCTCGTGTAGCCATTTTGGTGTGCCTTGTCCAACTGGACCAACTCACAGTGCGTTGTCCAACTCACATGTGCGATTATATATTAACCTACTGTAAAACACACTCCCTTTGTAAACTTTTATAAGACGTTTTGGATTCAACAGTAGAGATAATAACAGATAATAAATGACCTAGTGCGCGGTATTAACGATTCAACACTAGGAATATTTTATTTTGCTTTAAAAGGTCATCGAGAAAAATCTTCTCTCCGTATTTTAATGCTAGTAACCACAGTGTGTATCCACCCTGAATCATCGTTGCTCTTTCTTCTGCATTTGCCTCACCTAGCCATGCTAATGCTAGTAACTGGGTGGCAAATGTGGTGAGCACCCTTAACAAAACAAACTAGCAAGTGCACTTTGGGAGCTAGCCTGCACCGGCGGGATCGCCACTGGAGTTCCCTTTTTCGAGTGCATAATTTTCCACAAAGCTGAGTATGGGCACGACCAAAGTCTGTGATAATATGTCACTTCCCGCCCACACGCAACACAGAAAAAACCAGGTTTGATCCTTCTTTTGTGTAGTTCATCACCCACTGCAAGCCCATTCGTAATCAATCTCCGGGGAGCTGCTATCTCGCGCGCGCGCTGCAACGCGCGATTTCCGCCAGGCCACGCTTTCCCTTTTTAGCAATTCTGGCTATATCCTTTGAGGTAAATCTGGCCCCACCCATTGAAATAGGGGGGGGGGGGGGAGATTTAGTTTTTACGGGAGAAAGAGTAGGGAGGGTCGAACGGTGTACGCGCACATGTGGGCTGAATCATAAACGTGGGTGGGCCCATCTTTCGTTAGTATTCGACAGCGCGACGGAAGAGATCGCTCGTTGGAGCGCTCGCTCGCGAAGGAGCGTTTCCGCAATCTACGTGCATGGATGGCGTTGTTCGGTACATTAGAATCCCACAAAGTCAGGCAGCCCTTGGGATTTATGGCCTCTGAGGAGGGTTCCGGCCGTCAGACCCTCACTCGATTGATAAGCATCCACAGTTTGGCCCCATAATAGTTTCGAATATGGCAAATTTTAACATGCTCCTTCTTACCCCTCTTTATACATGTGAGTTAAGAAGGTAAGAGTCAATCATACCACAAATTAATAAGATCAACTGCTCAGATCTTATCTCATGTGAAAAGAGGGGGTAAGAGGGAGCATGTTAAAACTGCTCTTCGAATATATGTTTTGCAAATCACATCTTTTTATAATTTATTTAGGCAAAAATATGAGTTTCAAGAAGAAGAAGATTGTTGTATCTGAACCGTTATGGATTCAGTAACAAGTCGGGAGAATTCGGTAGACGCAAAGTCGGCACGTCGATGACCCTGACTGTTGTTGGACCCGTGGCGATCGCGGAGAAGGTGGGGAACATGCGGGAGGGGAGGTTGAACGAGGAGGGGAGGTGGGATTTATTTGGAAAGATTCGGTGGGGAGAGGCCACAACGTACATGGGAGGGGAGGTCGAACGAAACAAACAAAACAAGAAAAAAAACATTTCGGTGAAAATGGAGACATGCGGGTGGGACGGAAGAAAAATTCTCTCGGAAAAGTTGTGATCATAGATAATAAATGACATAGTGCTTAGGATTAGCGAATTATTATTGAGAAATATCTAATTTTATTTTGGAAGGAGAAAAAATAATCAGTGCGTACCGGTCTACAAACTCCTCTTTTAGGAGTAGAGATTTAATAATAGAGATAATAACAAATAATAATTGTCATAGTGCATGGTATTAGCGACTTGTTATTAAGAAATATTTCATTTTGATTTGAAAGGTTATTGAGAAAAATCTTCTCTGTCTTTTAAGAAGGTGATCTCATATGTATATGTATATAGTGTGATTTTTTAATAATTCATTACCTAGCATTTAGGTTATTGAATTGAACCGGCGCCATCTGCCAAAGCAAGTATAAAAAACGAAAGAGGGACCGGGCACATCGATTTGGGTTTCAGTGTGAGGGAGAGAAAAAAACAGTATGGTGAGACGAAAATAAACCGTTAATCTCCGAAAATGCCGTTTGGAGGCCGAGCTCCATGCAGCTCGGTATCCTGGTCGTCAGTAATCGAATCAAGCTGCTGCAGAGACGCATTTATGTCATGTATTCGAGCTCACAGCTGTAACGCCCACACTGTATTCTGTATTTCCCTACAGTAGCATCCCATGTCGCTGACAGGCTGTTCAGATGTGCGATCCATTCACCCATCATGTCCATCCAGTGCTAGCATCACTCACTCACATAGATGAACATGGGCACGCTGACAGGCTGTCAAGGACGAATCACCATCTGTGCTGAATTTCTTCAGTTCGACCACAACACACGAGCATATATAACGGAATTCGTCACGGGAATTAAAAATGTTTTTTTACCATACCCACACAAGAATGCATAGTATCAGACAAGCACAAACACTATTTTTTGATGTCTTCCACAAATAAGGTACGATTTTTAATAACAAAGTGCCAGATAACCAGATCCATACCATCAAGAAACAACACTAAAATCTAGTTTTTTCAGACCTTAGGTGGGTTGCTGCATGTGTGTTCTGTTAGGTTGATCTCTCTCCCGTTCGAACCCAACGGGTCGAACGGGCCCCTGACTCGCGCCCTGATCGGGGGCGCCCAACCAAACCATGGTTGATGGCCCCCTGTGACCCGCGCTATATCAACAGAGTTGGGGGCCGGGGCACGACTTACGAGGTTAATCGCTGCCACAATCCCCATCTACAATCCCTACCGATCTAGGGTTAGCGCGGTGCTCACGGGAAGCTCCACCACCTCGCCCACTCTCCGCCATCGCCGTGCGCCCCAGCACCACGATGGCCTCCAGCTCGAGTTCATCAACTGCTGGAGAAGGTAGGTTCACCGGATCTAATCCAACCCTACACGATCCCATGGATCCATCATGTTCTTCATGTGCCCTGTTAACCCACATCTTGAGCAGCGAGGAGATTTCCTAGGTGCCTTTGGCAGATCTCCCCTAGCTGGGCATGTTGTGCTCTTGTGTCCCTGAATTCCACATATAGAACATAATCTACTTCTCTTTGATGGTTGTTTATATGGAGCCTTGTCACGACTGGTTGTTGGACGCCCAGCCAGTTCGGCCAAGGTGCTACTTGTTACCAACGGCAGAGCCGGCTAAATCTGCTGCGAGCTCTCTATCAGATAAACCAAGCCCATCCGTCACGGCGGCAACTGGCCCGACCAACACTTTGACATCTCGCATTTTCTCCATAGCAAGTGCATACGCTTCCACATTACTGTCGCCTAACTTAACGATATCGAGTGCCAACAGGTACAAAGTGTTGTGTCGACGAAAAGAATACTTCAGCGGCCCATGATCCTTCTGGTAGCGCGCGCAAATACTCCGGCGGTAGTATATCTCTTGCATCTCTAGTCCATCACTTCAGTACATGTTTCGTAGGGAGCTCATGTAGTTTTAGGTGTATCATGACCTGAAGAACATCATACAGAGAAATGTCAGTTTCCAGTGTTTTTCCAAACCATGTCACTCTACAGTAACTGATTGTGAATAACGAGGAACTAGGACACCCACCTTAAGTGCATGGCTGCAAAGCATTCCATAGTGCTCAAATGTTCCACACTCCTAAACTCATCAGTTGTCTCGCTCATGGAGATCACAAACTCATTCTTGCACCATTTTTCCTTTGACTGAAACTTGATGTTCCTAGCAATGTACTCCAAGTGTGGCCTGACTTCCATGAGATCATACGCCCACATTCATACAGTGCTTCACCAAATTTCTCAAACATTGTCCTGGTATAAACCTGTGAGGCATGCACCTCAATTAGGATATTTTGCTTCAGGACAATCCCTCCTTGCAAATGACGACCGCATAAAAGGGAAATTAGCTCTTCTCAACAGGAACAATGCAACAGCACACAAAAACCATGAAGACTTAACCAAACTTACTAGTTTTGTCCTTTTTTCCTGGTAACTTTCTTCCAAGGCATCCGTGAAGGGCTCGGCTCCCTCTCATATGGCGCCTTCCCAACTCTGACTCTGCGAATAATGGCACACAAACTAATCAGGTGACTGAATTCACTGAAGGACACAAAAAACAGAGTGGTGACCATGGGCTCATAGCCCACATCTTTTTGGTGTTTACATAGCAAAAATCAGGAACATTTGTGGGAATATAATTACTGAAGATATATGTGTTGCCATGTAAGTAGCAGGTGCAACAGGAAAATTTCATTTTAACAAACAAAAAAACAGCAGATAGCAGCAACCATTTTTGGTGTGCAAACCCACCTTTTTCTGTGAACCGAGTCGTTAGCCATGTGTCAAAATCGTCATAACATGTTATTTTAATTTCTAATCTGTACGTGAGCGTTCCTGGTGTGCTGCTACGCTTACCTCTTCAGGTTATTTCAATGCTCATACTTTCTGAGTAATTTTCAGTATGTGCACCGCCCAAATAAAGCAAAACGAACTGATGAACAGCACTACAACAAAGACTACCAGCAAGCTGATAAAGCATATATTTCAGGTCAAAATTATCAACAAGAACGAAAACAGCTACAAGGTGAGGGATAACAAAATAACCTCCTGGTCCAACAAGATTGATCTGTATTGGACACTACCACGCCCTCTTCGTATGCATCCCGGTCCGCGGCATCACACGCTATATTTGCAGCTCCCGTGTCAGATGAATCGCCCATCCCTTTGCCAGTCTCTCCTCCCCCTTCGTAATCCATGTGGCCTCCAGCTCATCCCAATGGCAAAGAAGAAATCAACTCCTCGCCCGCATCAGCAGTTCCACTCGTGCCGCCCTCAATCAGTTGCGCGCCGGCAACTAGCTCTCTTAAGACAACCCCTCCGTCCAAACGCGGTACGAGCCTGCACAGGCAATCGAGAGCCAGCCAGATCTGATTTTTTAGAAGAACAAGATAGGGGAAACTTCAATCCATCGAACTCCAGCTTAACAAATCACTCCCAAATAGCCAGAACTTAGACGAGAAATAGGGTTTTTTCAGAAGGTTACCCTGCTCCAGATTCCCCGAAGAAGAACTCCATGCCGTCCATGGCGAGAAGCGGCGCTCACCCCTAGCCGGTGTGTAGGTCGACTGCCCAAACAGGCCACACACCGCTTAAAGGTCATCTCTGTCGCTGCACGGGCCAGGAAGATACATTTATTTCCCCCACCAGCCACCTGCGCCAGCCCGCCAAGTGGGCCAAATTCAAAGCTGCACAGGCAAAACATCTTGTGCGCGCACACAAAAAGTTAATGGTATTTCATAACTAATGAATTGAGCAGCAGCTCGTAGACCGCCTGAAAAAGAATATTTATTATTTGAGCTATATCCTGCCAGCAGCAGCAAAACCGTAGGCCCACGTACAAACCCTGAACAGGAGTAGGTGGCACAGCCGTATTTCCAGCTAATACAGCTCGTATATAGCAAAAAGAGCAGAGGCCACCCATCGCGAGGCCAGAGCGACCGGCGCGGATAGCGGCCTGCATGGAGCTCGTCCACCAAAACGCCCCTCTCGTTAATCTCAGCCTATCAAATCCCGTTTTAGGAGTAGAGAGATGGTGATCGGTGGCTTGCAAACATACATTTATTTTGCTTTTCCTTTATTTTTCGTCACGAGAAATAGAAGATTTCCACAAAGCTGTGACCTTGGCTAGTGCAAGAGTTGAAGAACCATCCATGGCTAGCGCATGTGTGGCTCTGTCTCTGAGCTCACCAACACGCCTCCTCATCATTGCTGCTTCCTCCCCATTCATCACACGTCGGATCACGCTCACAATCTCTTCCTTGCACACAAAGCCGTTGCCGTTGCCAGGTCCGGCGGCGTTCAAGCGGGCCGCCACCCCTGCGTGGGCCTCCAACATGGCGGCGTTCATCTTCTGCTCGGCGTAGAGCGGCCATGCGACCATCGGCACTCCATTAAGGATGCCCTCCAGGCTCGAGTTCCATCCGCAGTGCGTGACGAAGCACCCGACGGCGGCGTGCCCGAGGATCGCTGTCTGCGGGGCCCACGACAGGAGGACGAGCCCCACCCCCGCCGTCCTCTCGACGAAGCCCCTCGGCAGGAAGCCCAGCGGGTCGTCGTCGTCGTCTCCTCCTCGCCCGGTTCCGAAGAAGGCGCCGTCCGCCGTGTCCTCGTGTGGCCTCTTTGCGGCCCAGATGAACGGACGCCCGGTCGCCTCCAGCGCGAGCGCTAGCTCGGTCGTCTGCCGCCGCGTGAGCGTGCCACCGCTCCCGAACGAGAGGAAGACGACGGAACCACGTGCCTGCTGGTCCAGCCATGTTATGAGGCGTGCGTGCTCCGGCTCCCGGTTCACGCCGACCGGCCTTGTCCAGACCAACGGCCCGATCGCGTGCACCGGCATGTCCTTCACGCAGTCCGTGCCGCCTTGGCCCACGGCAGGCTCTAGTTCACGGAACGTGTTCACGAGAATCCCGTCGACTCTCGCGGCGTCCTTGGCCAAGGACAAGAAACCGGCGTACGTCTCGCTGCTCCGGTCGGCGAGCATGGCCCCGGGAAGCTCGCGCGCGTGGATCGGCACGCAGCCCGGCAGCCGGATGGGCTCCGTCGCGTCCCGGTACTCCCCGACGAGCCCGGCGTCGAGCTCCGGGAGGTGCAGGAACAGGGAGAGGAGCATCCACGGCGAGGTGAAGAACATGTAGCACGGGACGCCCAGCTCCGTGGCGACGTCCCGCGCCGGCACGCTGGCCATGTCCACCACGAGCGCGGCGAGCGGCGCGGTCGAGGTCAGCGACCCGGCAATGTCCCGGACATGTGGGACGGCCGAGAGGGCGGCGTGCACGACGCGTTCGCGCACGGGGGTTGAGGGCGGCAGGGCGTCCGCCGGTGGCGCGGGCAGCGCGACGAGGTCGACGCCGTCGGGCACGGACGCGGCCAGGGCGGCGTACTGCTCCGAGGGGGCATCCGTGGCCGCCGCGAAGAGGAGCGTGGCGGCGAGGCCGTGGTCGGCGACGAGCCGGCGCGCCAGCTCGGCGAAAGGGATGAGGTGCCCCATGCACGGGCTGCACAGGAGCAGCACGTGCCGCCGGGCGCTCGCCGGCGACGGCTCCTGGTCACCTGGCTCGCCTCCCATGCCGCCGTACGTGTGCGACGCCGTGCCGAACAGCCGGTGTTTTGGTGGGGGTTGGGAGCAGAGTGGTGTGTTTTGGTTGTTCCCGTGCTTGGGATGCTGCCTCATGAGTTTCTGTAGTTGGCTCACTTGGTTGTACGATGGGACAAATTAGAGCAGCTGTCCCTTGTGTGGCGTCATGGTTGGCATCACTTTAAGCCAACGGTAGGTAGTAAAGAGCTACAAGTCAAATTTGGCATCTCGAGGAGTTAACCGTTACTGTAGTTTGATTTATTCAGACAGCATCTTCGTAACGACTACTCCCTCCATTTCTAAATAGGCAAATTTGACAATTTTGACCTCGGGACGAAATCAAATCACAGAATGACTGCCCGTGAAACTATTCACGTGGCTGACCTTTTTGTGTGGCGCCCGACACGCAGGCGCCCCACCTACGGTGCAGCGCCTAGCTCTGGAGCGTTGCACCTCTGTTCACCGTGGCAGCCCCTGGGCCTGCACCCAGCAGTGCAGCGCCTCCGAGCTAGGCGCCACACATGTAATGTGCAGCGCCTAGCCCTCGGGCGCTGCACTGTCTGTTACTAGTTGGCTGGCCCCCCATCCCCCACCCCCACCCCACACACCCCTACCCCATAGCATCCGACCCGAGCTTTGCCCCCTCTCCCCCTCTCTCCCCCCTCTCAAATCCTCTCCCAAATCTTGCAAATTTGAAGAATTTATCCGTGGATTTCGAAGTCAAACCCTCCCTCAAGGTAATCTTCTCCGATCCCGTTGTTTTGATCCAAATAATGTTATGAAATTGCTCATTTGTTGCTAGTTTGGGGAAACCCTAGTTTTGTATGGATCTAGAGATGTGAGATGCAAACTTTCCGTTGCTCTCTGGACAGCTCTTCCCAGGCGTGCAACGCCTCCAAGCTAGGCGTTGCACTCCACGGTGTGGCGCCTAACTCCGAGGCGTTGCACGCCTGTGTATAGCTATCCAGGGGCAACAGAAAGTTTGCATCGATTTTGGGGCAAAAAATTCGCTAAGTGTTGGTGTGGCGCCTAGCTTGGAGGCGCCACATTGTATAGTGCAGCGCCTGTCTCTGGGGCGTTGCACTATATGTCGTGGTTTTGTCACGGCAGATGTCCTAGAGAAAGGACTTAGTCGTGGAGCCATCACTACGAGTTAACTTAAAGGGGTTAAAGCGGACAAGGGACGCAAGAGAGTTTATACTGGTTCGACCCCTTGCGGTGAAGGTAAAAGCCTACGATCCAGTTGTTGTGGGATTGCTTGGGTTTCGATGACCAGGTAGCGAATACGCTTTGCATGAGTCTCGAGTTGTTGTGTGTTGTTCTTGAACCGCCGCCGGGTCGTCCCCTTATATACATGGATTGACGCCCCTCGGTTTATAGAATCCCGAGGCCGGCTCATAAACGTGTCCGGCTCGGTCTCTGCTCTTTCTATTTTACAACACAAGTTTACATATCAATACCGGTTTATGTCTACAGGCCTTAAACCGGCTTTGGGCCCTGGGCCTTCATAAAGCGTCACCGTCTGTCTTCATGGGCTTCAGATATAATGAACTACTTATGGGGTTAACCCGGCCTCTCCTGGCCGGTTTACGCCCAGTGGTAATATCCCCAACATTAGGCCCCAGATTGATTTGAACTGGTTCATGTCAATCCTCAATACTTAAGAAAATTTCTTCTTCAACATCTTCACATAATCTTGTAAACCGCCGTGACGTCACCTTCCAGGACCATGGTAAACCGCCATGACGTCATCTGTTATTTAAAACTGTGTATAACCCATCTTCATTAATGGGCCTTCGAGGATCGAGGCAACAAAGCTGTCACACACCCCATTTTTCGGGCTCCTCAATTCTCGCGCCTGCCTTTTATCCATTCATCTTATAAATAAGGCCGAGGGGTCACTTTCACTTTCCCCCCTCGTGCCTCTTCGCGTCGTCGTCTTCCTCGCGCGGACCGACCCTCGAGCTCTGTCGCCGCCGTCGTCCTTCGCCTCTGCTTCGACAAAGGCCGCTACATCAACCTGACCGTATCAGAGAAACGCGGTGATCCTCCGCTGCTTCCTCCTGCACCAGTAAGTTCCTCTTCTCCTCACCCCAGATCCGCCATTAGGGTTCGGTGTTCTTCATAGCTTGAAGCTGTTCCTCCTTCAGTAATACCAATGGCCAGTTAGATCTGATTGTTTTCAGCGCCTTTTGTAGTTTAAACTCCTTTCTTCTTGTTAAGGCATCTGCTTGATATCAAACTCATCTGAACTTACTGAAATTTTTGAGCGCTTGAGATTAGACCAGAATATATTTTGATTATCCAACGCACGGCAGATATGAAATTCCCATGCCAAACTGTGAAACTTGTTTTTTCCTTCACTTATACATCTTTAGACTTATACCTTTAATACCAGATTAGGCGGTTTAACTTCATAGAAAAAATGATGACCCAGTAGATACCATTAGTCCCCTGTTGAACCGCCAATGCATTCATCATTGTACTGTTTCCATTGTCAGACTCCGGTTTACGAATAACCAACTCCGGTTTAACAATATGCTTACATCCTTATACCGCCTTATAGTTGTCCACTGTAAATCTTAAACCGGCAATAATCGTATTTCAGATCTTCATTGCCATGGCCAAGCAAGTCTATGAATGCAATTGGGCTCCTTGTCGAGTAACCGAAGAGCAGTTAAACAACTGGGTTAAAACGGGTGCTTTAGCCAAGAAAGATGTCATCCACTGGAGGGTCCCTGGCCCGGAAAATCCTCCTACACCCAAGGACGGAGAGGTAGTTGTGTTTGCTGATCACCTGGGTCGAGGTTTTAGCCCTCCCGGTTCGAAATTTTTCTGAGATGTACTAGCCAGCTTTCAGCTGCACCCTCAAGACATTGGTCCAAATTCTGTGACCAACATCTGCCACTTCCAAGTCTTCTGTGAGGATTATCTCCAAGAGGAACCTACAGTCGAACTTTTTAGGGATTTCTTTCACTTAAACCGTCGCACAGAGTTCACGGATGGACCCAATACGGAATTGGGTGGAATGGCGGTTCTGAAAAGGAAGGAAGTTACTTTCCCTCATCCCAAGCTCCACAGTCACCTTTAGGCATAATGTTGGCTGACCAACTTTGTAGTGAGGGTCATAACCCTAATCTGGAGTATAAGTAACTCCTATTATATGATGTTGGTTGACAATAAAGCCGTTCCGGGTTATGATAAACACCGGTTTATTCTATACTGGTGACTTTGAGTCAAAACCAGACCGGGCTGATAGTCTCCGGATTATAACTTGATCATGTACTGACAACTTGTAGTTGACAGCCTAACCGGGTTGATAAACACCGGTTTGAAAACATCACAAATCTTATCAAAAGAAAGAAAAACTTAGCAACAGGCAAATAAAAACCGTTGTAGTCGAGGCTTTTCACGGGCTGCCAGGCCCCAAATTCGAGGCTTTTCATGGGCTGCCAGGCCACTGAGTTAAACCATTTTTGCAAAGCCTTTTAAGACGGTCCTCAATCCTTAACCAATCATCATTTTAACTTGACAAGTTCAGGGTCTTTATTTTAGAGTAACTTGTCAAAGTTCGAAGGGTCATACCAGGTTTACCTGGGCGGAGTGACTTACTTAAATAGGCAGGTTAACCCGGGGTTTTAGGTGTATACACCAGGCTTCCAAGCCATGGCTTGATAGCCTTTTACAAGTGTAGATTCTTAGTTCATTTCGACAGCAAAGAATCCCCAAGTAACATTTTGAGCTGTGCTCAGTGGGTGCCTATGTTTGAGTTGTTATTTTACAACACTCTCTTTCGCCCCGGATTGATTTGGCTTTGAGCCGATCAAGAGGTGTGACTATGGTTCGGATACGACCAAGCCCCCAAGTGATGTTGTGGCATTGCGCCGATCAAGAGGTGTAGCTATGGTTCGGATACGACCAAGTGACATAACGTAAAGCTTTGAGAAGCTAAATCAAGGGGTAAACCGGACGCCGCTTTATAAACAGAAGCTCCATGTAACCACACATGATGTAAGAAAAACAACAGATACCCCGCTTTAGCTGAGGTTCCGGTTTATTATATTGATCATAATATATACATTGTCATAATATGTACATAAGCAGAGCCTATGGCTCAAGTATAGTAGGGCCGAAGATGAGCAATATTCCATGGCCGGTTGGTCTCCTCCTCCGACTTATGTGAGTCTTTGCGCTCTCGAACATCGATTAGGTAGTATGACCCATTGTGTAGATTCTTGCTGACCACAAAGGGTCCTTCCCAAGGGGGGGATAGCTTGTGCATATCCGTCTGATCCTGGATGAGTCAAAGCACCAAATCACCTTCTTGAAAGGTTCTGGTTCTAACCCGGCGGCTGTGATATCGATGCAGATCTTGCTGATAAATCGCCGAATGGGCCGCCGCCATGTCACGCTCCTCATCTAACAAGTCAAGAGCTTCCTGACGTGCCTTCTCGTTTTCAGCTTCAACATATGCCGCTACACGAGGTGAGTCATGACGGATGTCACTAGGAAGAACCACTTCCGCTCCATAAACCATGAAGAACGGTGTGTATCCTGTCGATCTGTTGGGTGTGGTATTGATGCTCCATAACACAGAAGGTAACTCCTCAACCCAACAACCCGGCGGCCGTTGCAAAGGAACCATAAGCTGGGGTTTGATGCCTCTCAAGATCTCTTGATTGGCCCTCTCCGCTTGACCATTGGACTGGGGGTGAGCCACTGATGACACGTCAAGCCGGATGTGCTCACGTTGACAGAACTCCTTCATGGCACCCTTTGACAGATTGGTACCATTGTCTGTTATAATGCTGTGTGGAAAGCCAAACCGGAAGATCACCTTTTTGATGAATTGAACCGCCGTAGCTGCATCACACTTACTAACTGGCTCTGCCTCCACCCACTTCGTGAACTTATCAACCGCCACCAAAAGGTGGGTCTTCTTGTCCTTGGATCTCTTGAAAGGTCCAACCATATCCAGCCCCCAAGTTGCAAACGGCCAGGTGATTGGAATCATCCTCAATTCTTAAGCCGGTACATGAGCACGCCTTGAGAATTTCTGACAGCCATCACATCTTTTGACCAAGTCCTCGGCATCAGCATGAGCTGTCAACCAATAGAAACCGTGACGAAACGCCTTGGCCACCAAAGACTTTGAACCGGCGTGGTGACCACAATCTCCTTCGTGGATCTCACGCAAAATTTCACGGCCTTCTTGAGGAGACACACAGCGTTGAAATGCCCCTGTCACACTGCAATGATGTAACTCTCCATTGATAATAGTCATGGACTTGGACCGCCGGATTATCTGCCTGGCCAAAGTTTCATCCTCTGGTAACTCGCCCCGGTTCATATACGCCAAATATGGAACCGTCCAATCCGGAATAACATGAAGAGCCGCCACCAACTGAGCTTCCAGATCAAGAATAGCCAAATCCTCTTCACCAGGGAGCTTGACGGACGGATTATGCAGAACATCCAGGAAGGCATTAGGTGGAACCGGTTTACGTTGGGAACCCAGGCGGCTTAAAGCGTCCGCCGCTTCATTCTTCCGCCGGTCCACATGATCCACCTGATAACCTTTAAAGTGACCTGCAACAATATCCACCTCACGACGATATGCTGCCATGAGTGGGTCCTTGGAATCCCAAGTGCCGGACACTTGTTGAGCCACCAGATCCGAGTCACCGAAGCACTTAACTCGGCTTAGGTTCATCTCCTTAGCCATCCAAAGACCACGGAGTAAAGCCTCATATTCAGCTGCATTGTTAGTGCAAGGGAACATTAAACGGAGAACATAACAAAACTTATCACCTCGTGGGGAAGTTAATACGACTCCAGCCCCCGAGCCCTTCAATTGCCTGGACCCATCAAAATGAATAGTCCAATAAGTATGATCTGGCTTCTCTTCTGGCGCTTGTAGTTCTATCCAATCATTGATGAAATCCACAAGTGCCTGAGATTTGATCGCCGTTCGGGGTATGTATTTCAACCCGTGAGGTCCGAGCTCGATAGCCCACTTAGCAATCCGGCCAGTTGCTTCCCTGTTCTGGATTATATCCCCCAAAGGAGCAGAGCTGACCACCGTGATGGGATGACCTTGGAAATATTGCTTAAGCTTCCGACTTGCCATGAAAACTCCATACACCAATTTCTGCCAATGCGGGTACCTCTGCTTGGACTCAATAAGTACCTCACTGATATAGTAAACCGGCCGCTGAAACGGATATTCCTTTCCTGCCTCCTTGCGCTCCACTATAATGGCCACACTAACAGCCCGAGCGTTAGCTGCCACATATAGCAACAATGGTTCTTTGTCAACCAGAGCAGCGAGAATCGACGGATTAGCCAGCTGCCGCTTTAAGTCCTCAAATGCTTCATTAGCAGCGTCACTCCAGACGAAGTTATCCGTTTTCTTCAGCATCTGATATAAAGGGATGGCCTTCTCGCCAAGGCGACTGATAAACCGGCTCAACGCGGCAATCCGGTCTGCCAGGCGTTGAACACCATTGATACACTTCGGTTTGGCCAAGGAGGTGATGGCTTTGATCTTTTCCAGATTAGCTTCAATGCCCCTGTTAGATACCAAAAAGCCCAAGAGCTTGCCTGCAGGTACACCAAAGACGCACTTGGCCGTATTAAGCATCATTTTATAAACCCGCAGGTTATCAAAGGTTTCCTTCAAGTCATCAATCAATGTCTCCTTCTTCCTTGATTTCACCACAATATCATCCACATAGGCGTGAACATTGCGGCCGATCTGTTTATGAAGACAATTCTGCATGCACCGTTGATAAGTCGCCTGGGCACTCTTGAGCCCAAAGGGCATGGACACATAGCAGAAGGCTCCAAAGAGTGTTATGAAGCCTGTCTTCTCCTGGTCCTTAACTGCCATTTTGATCTGATGATAACCAGAATATGCATCCAAAAAGCTTAAACGCTCGCAACCCGCCGTAGCATCAACAATTTGATCAATACGGGGGAGGGCAAAAGGATCTGCTGGACAAGCTTTGTTGAGATCTGTGTAGTCCACACACATACGCCAAGTGCCATTCTTCTTAAGGACCAGCACCGGATTAGCCAACCACTCAGGATGAAATACTTCAACGATAAATCCAGCCGCCAAGAGCCTGGCTACTTCTTCTCCAATAGCCTTGCGTCTTTCTTCATTGAACCGGCGGAGAAATTGCTTGACCGGTTTATACTTGGGATCAACACTGAGAGTGTGCTCAGCGAGTTCTCTCGGTACACCTGGCATGTCAGAAGGCTTCCATGCAAAGATGTCCCGATTCTCACGGATGAACTCGATGAGCACGCTTTCCTATTTCGGATCCAAGTTATCGCTGATGCTAAACTGCTTGGACGAATCGCCGGGCACGAAGTCAACACTACTAGGAAAAGGCCTACTAGTGGCGCACCAGTTTTGCCTACTAATGGCGCACTACTGGTGCGCCACTAGTACCACGCCACTAGTATTAAATACTAATGGCGCACCACTGGTGCGCCATTAGTATCTGGTATACTAATGGCGCATCACGCCGTGCGCCATTAGTATAGACCAACATGCGCCATTAGTGTGCCTCCCAGGGGGCGATATTTACACATGTGCTTTGCCATACTAATGGCGCACTGCGGGGTGATGCGCCATTAGTATCCTTTGGCATACTAATGGCGCACGTTGGGGTGATGCGCCATTAGTATGTATATTAGGGATTTTTTTTTCTTTTCTGATATTTGCACAAATTACAAAATATATTATTGGACAGAATATAGACAGTACCACACAACAACAGCAGATTCATCGAATACAGTAGAAGATTAGTCTCGGAATACAATTCATCATATTAGTCTCCGAATTCAAAAGACCGAACAACGATAGAACATTACAAGTCTCGAGACCGCGAGTAGCGAGTTTGTCTTCACATTACAAGTCGATATCGATCATCTAAACTACCATCACATAGAAGAGAGCTGCGGTCATCACGATGAGCATCATCGCGATGAAACTGGTATTCATCCAGTTCCTCCAACGCTCCCTCATCTCTCCCGCTAGATAGCGCGCATATCTAGATTTCGCCTCCGCCCTAGTGGTGTACCCTTTGTAACTGTTACCGCTGAAACGGTGAACCTGTCTCCAACCCTCCTTCCAGTCGTCGTAGACTCCGGGAACCTTACCCTTGTACACGACATACGACGGCATCTCTATGCACTAGCCAAACAACAGACAATACATAAGCAATATATAAGTATGCAACAAAAGGATCGGAAGAGAAAAGCAAGACATTAATAGCACGATTCATGGTCCTACTAATAAATAGCATCGATTACATCTAAGTTGAATGACTGTCCAAACCAAAGAGACATACAAGTTCATTAAAGTTTAATTACAACATGAGCTAATCGATGTTTCAGAACTACACATAGCATCACTACATTTGACTCGACTCATGGGACCGGAGCGTGGATGAAGCCGCAGTCTGTCGTGATGGTCATGAAGTCGCGGGCGTTGTCAGCCTGCATTTGTAGCGTTGTGTCTATCTCACTGTTGGACGGTTGATATTTGAGGTAGAACTGCCCCGAGGTACGAAGGACATCTTGATGGATGATTTCTACAAACTCCGACTGGATGCGAAAGAATTCTTGTCGGATGTCCGCGTCCTGGATTGCCGCCAAGCTTGCGGCCCAATCTTTGAGATTATTTGGTAGTAGAAGGTGATTATGGTCCCGTACGATCGCCCGCATGTGATGGAGGGCGTAGTAGGCATCCTTCTGACCGCCAGGCGGCTGCTTGACGCAGGGGAACGTCGTATTGTGGGTGTACACGTGCCTGCCGTACCTATGAGCCGGCCTCTTAAAGGTGCCTCCAGATGCGGCGTAGCCGGGGAGAGCATCATCAAGAACTTTCTTGATATTTGTGTAGTCTATCTTGGAGTCACGGTCCGGGTCGAAATACGTGGCCATGGAATATTTCGGGCTTAAGAGGATGAGTGTGCAATGTGTGTCACTGCACAGAACACGGAATGTTAGAAAAAAAAGAACGATCGAAATCTAAGAAATCATATGTTACGGGGCGGGTAGGGGATGACTTACTCGGGAAAGTAAGGCACGAGGAAGTTATCCTTATCTGGGTTTGCCAGAGTGACGCCTTCGAGGTGTGAACTCGCGACTTGCCGGTCCCCACCGCTGCCCAAGATCTTGGCACGCATGTAGAAGGGGTCGACTATCACAATGTCCGGGGTCTTGTCTCTAATGATCCGCATCTCCATACTCAGCGAAAATAGCCGAACGAAGGTGTAGTGCAGCGGATGAAGGTTAAACATAGCAAAGATGTCATCAAACCGCAGGACGATCGTACCCCCGACGGCGCTATCCACAAAGCCCTTGCCCTCTGGCACCTTGGCCACGAAAACCGGGTATGCCACATCATTCTCTCTGAGACGCCGCTTCTCCAAAGAAAGAACACTGTCATGCAGACTCCGCATAGCACCGGTTGCAGCATTGAGCATATTTGTCGGTAGCATCGCCCTACCCGCCACATGCACCCTCCTCGAGATATCCTTAGGTGAAGGTGGCCCGTCCTGAGCACGGATCGTACTCGGTGCCGGCTGGCTCGCACAGGCGCCCTTGTTAGTCTTTCGTTTCCGCCCCTTCTTCCTGATCTGCTGTAATGGGATCGAGTTCTTCTCACAGACCGCCTTCTTGAGCGTGTTGGGGCTGATAATATTTCGCACCTCAGCTATCTGAGGCTCGGTGAAGGCGGCAGCTGGAGGCGTCTCCTGAGAACTGAACGCCAGACGACGCCTGTTGCAATTGGGTTTCTCCGCCGTACCAGCTAGATCGCGGTCGTCTTTTTCAGGGTTGGGTTCTTGAGAAGGAGGCCCGCAGAACTCGTCACCGTACCCATGTTCGGCAAAGTACTTATCGACGTTGGAAAATGTACCGTCGTCATTGTTGGAAGATGTACCGTCGTCGTTGTCGTCGTCGTCCGGATCCTGTGCCATATGCATGTCCGGATCCTGTGCCATAGGGATGTCCAGCATGTCCGGTAGCGTTGCGGCGTTCTTGCCATGGCTTGGCGCTGGCACGACTGGCGGTCTTGTCTGTGGGCTGGTGTCCCCCGCCCCCAAACGAATCTGGCTCTTCGGCCAAAGCAGGGGCCAGCTTACGCAGGCGCTGAGGGTCATCACATCATCTTCGTCGGCCCCAGCGGGTCGAATCGGAGGTAACAACTCGTCGCAGCCTGGCAGCACCCGAACCAGTTCAACCCTATACAAGGTGGGAGGCATCGGATTACCATTGAACACACGGTTGCCCGGTTGAACGATTCTGCCCTTGGCGACATTGACCAACTCGCCGCCCACGAAGTGCAAGAGAGTGCAAGGAACGTCGGCGGTGAAGGAAATATGCCCTAGAGGCAATAATAAAGTTATTATTTATTTCCTTATATCATGATAAATGTTTATTATTCATGCTAGAATTGTATTAACCGGAAAAATAATACTTGTGTGAATACATAGACAAACAGAGTGTCACTAGTATGCCTCTACTTGACTAGCTCGTTGATCAAAGATGGTTATGTTTCCTAGCCATAGACATGAGTTGTCATTTGATTAACGGGATCACATCATTAGGAGAATGATGTGATTGACTTGACCCATTCCGATAGCTTAGCACTCGATCGTTTAGTATGTTGCTATTGCTTTCTTCATGACTTATACATGTTCCTATGACTATGAGATTATGCAACTCCCGTTTACCGGAGGAACACTTTGTGTGCTACCAAACGTCACAACGTAACTGGGTGATTAGAAAGGTGCTCTACAGGTGTCTCCAAAGGTACTTGTTGGGTTGGCGTATTTCAAGATTAGGATTTGTCACTCCGATTGTCGGAGAGGTATCTCTGGGCCCACTCAGTAATACACATCACTATAAGCCTTGCAAGCATTGTAACTAATGAGTTAGTTGCGGGATGATGTATTACGGAACGAGTAAAGAGACTTGCCGGTAACGAGATTGAACTAGGTATCGAGATACCGACGATCGAATCTCGGGCAAGTAACATACCGATGACAAAGGGAACAACGTATGTTGTTATGCGGTCTGACCGATAAAGATCTTCGTAGAATATGTGGGAGCCAATATGAGCATCCAGGTTCCGCTATTGGTTATTGACCGGAGAGGTGTCTCGGTCATGTCTACATAGTTCTCGAACCCGTAGGGTCCGCACGCTTAACGTTACGATGACGGTTATATTATGAGTTTATGTGTTTTGATGTACCGAAGGAGTTCGGAGTCCCGGATGAGATCGGGGACATGACGAGGAGTCTCGAAATGGCCGAGACGTAAAGATCGATATATTGGACGACTATATTCGGACTTCGGAAAGGTTCCGAGTGATTCGGGTATTTTTCGGAGTACCGGAGAGTTACGGGAATTCGTATTGGGCCTTAATGGGCCATACGGGAAAGGAGAGAAAGGCCCCAAAGGGTGGCCGCACCCCTCCCCATGGACTAGTCCGAATTGGACTAGGGAGGGGGGGCGCCCCCTTCCTTCTTTCTCCTTCTCCCTTCCCTTCTCCTATTCCAACAAGGAAAGGAGGAGTCCTACTCCCGGTGGGAGTAGGACTCCCCCCTTGGCGCGCCCTCCTCCTTGGCCGGCAGCCTCCTCCTTACTCCTTTATATACGGGGGCAGGGGGCACCCCATAGACACAAAAATTGATCTATTGATCTCTTAGCCGTGTGCGGTGCCCCCCTCCACCATATTACACCTCGATAATATCGTAGCGGTGCTTAGGCGAAGCCCTGCGTCGGTAGAACATCATCATCGTCACCACGCCGTCGTGCTGACGAAACTCTCCCTCAACACTCGGCTGGATCGGAGTTCGAGGGACGTCATCGAGCTGAACGTGTGCTGAACTCGGAGGTGCCGTACGTTCGGTACTTGATCGGTCGGATCGTGAAGACGTACGACTACATCAACCGCGTTGTGTTAACGCTTCCGCTTTCGGTCTACGAGGGTACGTGGACAACACTCTCCCCTCTCGTTGCTATGCATCACCATGATCTTGCGTGTGCGTAGGAATTTTTTGAAATTACTACGTTCCCCAACAGTGGCATCCGAGCCTGGTTTTATGCGTTGATGTTATATGCACGAGTAGAACACAAGTGAGTTGTGGGCGATATAAGTCATACTGCTTACCAGCATGTCATATTTTGGTTCGGCGGTATTGTGAGATGAAGCGGCCCGGACCGACATTACGCGTACGCTTACGCGAGACTGGTTTCACCGTTGCGAGCACTCGTTGCTTAAAGGTGACTGGCGGGTGTCTGTCTCTCTCACTTTAGTTGAACCGAGTGTGGCTACGCCCGGTCCTTGCGAAGGTTAAAACAGCACCAACTTGACAAACTATCGTTGTGGTTTTGATGCGTAGGTAAGAACGGTTCTTGCTAAGCCCGTAGCAGCCACGTAAAACTTGCAACAACAAAGTAGAGGACGTCTAACTTGTTTTTGCAGGGCATGTTGTGATGTGATATGGTCAAGACATGATGCTATATTTTATTGTATGAGATGATCATGTTTTGTAACCGAGTTATCGGCAACTGGCAGGAGCCATATGGTTGTCGCTTTATTGTATGAAATGCAATCGCCATGTAATTGTTTTACTTTATCACTAAGCGGTAGCGATAGTCGTAAAAGCAATAGTTGGCGAGACGACAACGATGCTACGATGGAGATCAAGGTGTCGCGCCGGTGACGATGGTGATCATGACGGTGCTTCGGAGATGGAGATCACAAGCACAAGATGATGATGGCCATATCATATCACTTATATTGATTGCATGTGATGTTTATCTTTTATGCATCTTATCTTGCTTTGATTGACGGTAGCATTATAAGATGATCTCTCACTAAAATTTCAAGATAAAAGTGTTCTCCCTGAGTATGCACCGTTGCGAAAGTTCTTCGTGCTGAGACACCACGTGATGATCGGGTGTGATAGGCTCTACGTTCAAATACAACGGGTGCAAAACAGTTGCACACGCGGAATACTCAGGTTAAACTTGACGAGCCTAGCATATGCAGATATGGCCTCGGAACACGGAGACCGAAAGGTCGAGCGTGAATCATATAGTAGATATGATCAACATAGTGATGTTCACCATTGAAACTACTCCATCTCACGTGATGATCGGACATGGTTTAGTTGATATGGATCACGTAATCACTTAGAGGATTAGAGGGATGTTTATCTAAGTGGGAGTTCTTAAGTAATATGATTAATTGAACTTGAATTTATCATGAACTTAGTCCTGATAGTATTTTTGCAAATTATGTTGTAGATCAATAGCTCGCGTTGTTGCTTCCCTGTGTTTATTTTGATATGTTCCTAGAGAAAATTATGTTGAAAGATGTTAGTAGCAATGATGCGGATTGGATCCGTGATCTGAGGATTATCCTCATTGCTGCACAGAAGAATTATGTCCTTGATGCACCGCTAGGTGACAGACCTATTGCAGGAGCAGATGCAGACGTTATGAACGTTTGGCTAGCTCAATATGATGACTACTTGATAGTTTAGTGCACCATGCTTAACGGCTTAGAATCGGGACTTCAAAGACGTTTTGAACGTCATGGACCATATGAGATGTTCCAGGAGTTGAAGTTAATATTTCAAGCAAATACCCGAGTTGAGAGATATGAAGTCTCCAACAAGTTCTATAGCTAAAAGATGGAGGAGAATAGCTCAAGCAGTGAGCATGTGCTCAGATTGTCTGGGTACTACAATCGCTTGAATCAAGTGGGAGTTAATCTTCCAGATAAAATAGTGATTGACAGAATTCTCTAGTCACCATCACCAAGTTAGTAGAACTTCGTGATGAACTATAGTATGCAAGGGATGACGAAAGTAATTCCCGAGCTCTTCGTGATGCTGAAATCGACGAAGGTAGAAATCAAGAAAAACATCAAGTGTTGATGGTTGACGAGACCACTAGTTTCAAGAAAAGGGCAAAGGGAAGAAGGGGAACTTCAAGAAGAACGGCAAGCAAGTTGCTGCTCAAGTGAAGAAGCCTAAGTCTGGTCCTAAGCCTGAGACTAAGTGCTTCTACTGCAAAGGGACTGGTCACTGGAAGCGGAACTACCCCAACTATTTGGTGGATAAGAATGATGGCAAAGTGAACAAAGGTATATTGGATATACATGTTATTGATGTGTACTTTACTAGTGTTTATAGCAACCCCTCGGTATTTGATACTGGTTCAGTTGCTAAGAGTAGTAACTCGAAATGGGAGTTGCAGAATAAACAGAGACTAGTAAAAGGATGAAGTGACGATGTGTATTGGAAGTGGTTCCAAGATTGATATGATCATCATCGCACACTCCCTATACTTTCGGGATTAGTGTTGAACCTAAATAAGTGTTATTTGGTGTTTGCGTTGAGCATGAATATGATTTGATCATGTTTGTTGCAATACGGTTATTCATTTAAATTAGAGAATAATTGTTGTTCTGTTTACATGAATAAAACCTTCTATGGTCATACACCCAATAAAATGGTTTGTTGGATCTCGATCGTAGTGATACACATATTCATAATAATGAAACCAAAAGATGCAAAGTTAATAATGATAGTGCAACTTATTTGTGGCACTGCCGTTTAGGTCATATTGGTGTAAAGCACATGAAGAAACTCCATACTGATGGGATTTTGGAATCACTTGATACTTGCGAACCATGCCTTATGGGCAAAATGACTAAAACTCCGTTCTCCGGAACAATGGAGCGAGCAACTGACTAATTGGAAATAATACATACTGATGTATGCGATCCGATGAGTGTTAAGGCTCGCGGCGGGTATCGTTATTTTATGACCTTCACAGATGATTTGAGCAGATATGGGTATATCTACTTGATGAAACATAAGTCTGAAACATTTGAAAAGTTCAAAGAATTTCAGAGTGAAGTGGAAAATCATCGTGACAAGAAAATAAGGTTTCTACGATCTGATCGCGGAGACAAATATTTGAGTTACGAGTTTGGTCTTCAATTAAAACAAAGTGGAATAGTTTCACAAATTCGTGCCACCTGGAACACCACAGCATAATGGTGTGTCCGAACGTCATAACCGTACATTATTGGATAGAGTGCAATCTATGATGTTTCTTACCGATTTACCACTATAGTTTTGGGGTTATGCATTAGAGACAGCTACATTCAGGTTAAATAGGGTACCATCTAAATCCGTTGAGACGACATCTTATGAACTGTGGTTTGGCAAGAAACCAAAGTTGTCGTTTCTTAAAGTTTGGGGTTGCGATGCTTATGTGAAAAAGTTTCATCCTGATAAGATCAAACCCAAATCGGAGAAATGTGTCTTCATAGGATACCCAAAGGAGACATTTGGGTACACCTTCTATCACAGATCCAAAGGCAAGACATTCGTTGCTAAAGAATGGATCCTTTCTAGAGAAGGAGTTTCTCTCGAAAGAAGTGAGTGGGAGGAAAGTAGAACTTGATGAGGTAATTGTACCTGCTCCCTTATTGGAAAGTAGTTCGTCGCAGAAACCAGTTTCTGTGACGCCTATACCAATTAGTGAGGAAGTTAATGATGATGATCATGGAACTTCAGATCAAGTTATTACTGAACCTCGTAGGTCAACCAGAGTGAGATCCGCACCAGAGTGGTACGGTAATTCAGTTCTGGAGGTCATGTTACTTGACCATGACGAACCTACGAACTATGAGGAAGCGATGATGAGCCCAGATTCCGCAAAATGGCTTGAGGCCATGAAATCTGAGATGGGATCCATGTATGAGAACAAAGTGTGGACTTTGGATGACTTGCCCGATGATCGGCAAGCCATAGAAAATAAATGGATCTTCAAGAGGAAGACGGACGCTGATAGTAGTGTTACTATCTACAAAGCTAGACTTGTCGGAAAAAGGTTTTTGACAAAGTTCAAGGTGTTGACTACGATGAGATTTTCTCACTCGCAGCGATGCTTAAGTCTGTCCGAATCATGTTAGCAATTGCCGCATTTTATGAAATATGGCAAATGGATAAACAAAACTGCATTCCTTAATGGATTTATTAAAGAAGAGTTGTATATGATGCAACCAGAAGGTTTTGTCAATCCTAAAGGTGCTAACAAAATATGCAAGCTCCAGCGATCCATCTATGGACTGGTGCAAGCATCTCGGAGTAGGAATATATGCTTTGATAAGTTGATCAAAGGATATAGTTTTATACAGACTTGCGGTGAAGCCTGTATTTACAAGAAAGTGAGTGGGAGCACTACAACATTTTTGATAAGTATATGTGAATGACATATTGTTGATCGGAAATAATGTAGAATTATTCTGCAAAGCATAAAGGAGTGTTTGAAAGGAGTTTTTCAAAGAAAGACCTCGGTGAAGCTGCTTACATATTGAGCATCAAGATCTATAGAGATAGATCAAGACGCTTGATAAGTTTTTTCAATGAGTACATACCTTAACAAGATTTTGAAGCAGTTCAAAATGGAACAGTCAAAGAAAGAGTTTCTTGCCTGTGTTACAAGGTGTGAAATTGAGTAAGACTCAAAGCCCGACCACGGCAGAAGATAGAAAAAGAATGAAAGTCATTCCCTATGCCTCGGCCATAGGTTCTATAAAGTATGCCATGCTGTGTACCAGATCTATTGTTTACCCTACACTGATTTTGGCAAGGGAGTACAATAGTGATCTAGGAGTAGATCACTGGACAACGGTCAAAATTATCCTTACTGGAATAAGGATATGTTTCTCGATTATGGAAGTGACAAAAGGCTCGTCGTAAAGGGTTACGTCGATGCAAGTTTTGACACTAATCTAGATGACTCTAAGTCTCGGTCTAGATACATATTGAAAGTGGGAGCAATTAGCTAGAGTAGCTCCATGCAGAGCATTGTAGACATAGAAATTTGCAATATACTTACGGATCTGAATGTGACAGACCCGTTGACTAAAATTATCTCACAATCAAAACATAATCACACCTTAGTACTCTTTGGGTGTTAATCACATAGCGATGTGAACTAGATTACTGACTCTAGTAAACCCTTTGGGTGATGGTCACATGACGATGTGAACTATGGGTGTTAAACACATGGTGATGTGAACTATTGATGTTAAATCACATGGCGATGTGAACTAGATTATTGACTCTAGTGCAAGTGGGAGACTGAAGGAAATATGCCCTAGAGGCAATAATAAAGTTATTATTTATTTCCTTATATCATGATAAATGTTTATTATTCATGCTAGAATTGTATTAACCGGAAACATAATACTTGTGTGAATACATAGACAAACAGAGTGTCACTAGTATGCCTCTACTTGACTAGCTCGTTATCAAAGATGGTTATGTTTCCTAGCCATAGACATGAGTTGTCATTTGATTAATGGGATCACATCATTAGGAGAATGATGTGATTGACTTGACCCATTCCGATAGCTTAGCATGTCCAGCATGTCCGGTAGCGTTGCGGCGTTCTTGCCATGGCTTGGCGCTGGCACGACTGGCGGTCTTGTCTGTGGGCTGGTGTCCCCCGCCCCCAAACGAATCTGGCTCTTCGGCCAAAGCAGGGGCCAGCTTACGCAGGCGCTGAGGGTCATCACATCATCTTCGTCGGCCCCAGCGGGTCGAATCGGAGGTAACAACTCGTCGCAGCCTGGCAGCACCCGAACCAGTTCAACCCTATACAAGGTGGGAGGCATCGGATTACCATGGAACACACGGTTGCCCGGTTGAACGATTCTTCCCTTGGCGACATCGACCAACTCGCCGCCCACGAAGTGCAGGAGAGTGCAAGGAACGTCGGCGGTGAAGGAAATATGCCCTAGAGGCAATAATAAAGTTATTATTTATTTCCTTATATCATGATAAAAGTTTATTATTCATGCTAGAATTGTATTAACCGGAAACATAATACTTGTGTGAATACATAGACAAACAGAGTGTCACTAGTATGCCTCTACTTGACTAGCTCGTTGATCAAAGATGGTTATGTTTCCTAGCCATAGACATGAGTTGTCATTTGATTAACGGGATCACATCATTAGGAGAATGATGTGATTGACTTGACCCATTCCGATAGCTTAGCACTCGATCGTTTAGTATGTTGCTATTGCTTTCTTCATGACTTATACATGTTCCTATGACTATGAGATTATGCAACTCCCGTTTACCGGAGGAACACTTTGTGTGCTACCAAACGTCACAACGTAACTGGGTGATTAGAAAGGTGCTCTACAGGTGTCTCCAAAGGTACTTGTTGGGTTGGCGTATTTCAAGATTAGGATTTGTCACTCCGATTATCGGAGAGGTATCTCTGGGCCCACTCAGTAATACACATCACTATAAGCCTTGCAAGCATTGTAACTAATGAGTTAGTTGCGGGATGATGTATTACGGAACGAGTAAAGAGACTTGCCGGTAACGAGATTGACCTAGGTATCGAGATACCGACGATCGAATCTCGGGCAAGTAACATACCGATGACAAAGGGAACAACGTATGTTGTTAGGCGGTCTGACCGATAAAGATCTTCGTAGAATATGTGGGAGCCAATATGAGCATCCAGGTTCCGCTATTGGTTATTGACCGGAGAGGTGTCTTGGTCATGTCTACATAGTTCTCGAACCCGTAGGGTCCGCACGCTTAACGTTACGATGACGGTTATATTATGAGTTTATGTGTTTTGATGTACCGAAGGAGTTCGGAGTCCCGGATGAGATCGGGGACATGACGAGGAGTCTCGAAATGGCCGAGACGTAAAGATCGATATATTGGACGACTATATTCGGACTTCGGAAAGGTTCCGAGTGATTCGGGTATTTTTGGGAGTACCGGAGAGTTACGGGAATTCGTATTGGGCCTTAATGGGCCATACGGGAAAGGAGAGAAAGGCCCCAAAGGGTGGCCGCACCCCTCCCCATGGACTAGTCCGAATTGGACTAGGGAGGGGGGGCGCCCCCTTCCTTCTTTCTCCTTCTCCCTTCCCTTCTCCTATTCCAACAAGGAAAGGAGGAGTCCTACTCCCGGTGGGAGTAGGACTCCCCCCTTGGCGCGCCCTCCTCCTTGGCCGGCGGCCTCCCCCTTACTCCTTTATATACGGGGGCAGGGGGGCATCCCATAGACACAAGAATTGATCTATTGATCTCTTAGCCGTGTGCGGTGCCCCCCTCCACCATATTACACCTCGATAATATCGTAGCGGTGCTTAGGCGAAGCCCTGCGTCGGTAGAACATCATCATCGTCACCACGCCGTCGTGCTGACGGAACTCTCCCTCAATACTCGGCTGGATCGGAGTTCGAGGGACGTCATCGAGCTGAACGTGTGCTGAACTCGGAGGTGTCGTACGTTCGGTACTTGATCGGTCGGATCGTGAAGACGTACGACTACATCAACCGCGTTGTGTTAACGCTTCCGCTATCGGTCTATGAGGGTACATGGACAACACTCTGCCCTCTCGTTGCTATGCATCACCATGATCTTGCGTGTGCGTAGGAATTTTTTTGAAATTACTACGTTCCCCAACAGGCGGCGCCCTGCGAAAACATGTAGGGCATCAGGGATGCCCAGTCAAAGGCAAAGAGATGAAGTCATCGGCCGAGAGGCTTAGTTGCCGTGATGCCGTCGAGCTCGGCTAATGTCGAGGCACCGCCAACGGCGGGCGTGCAACTGACGGAGGGGCCGCTTGCAGGCGAGGTGCCGGCCGGCGTACACCCGGGTGCATTAAGCTCCAATGCCCGTGCCGGCGCCGGAGACACAAATACCGCCTCCGCCGGAGACACCAATGGCGCCGTCTGCGCGTTGTGCGAGTTGCTGGCCGTGAAGCTGGGAACCGGGGGAGGCCCCTGTTGGCCGCCCGCAATCCACGTCGTCAGCCCCTGAATCAAGGTAGGCACAATGGCGGTGAGCGTCGTTCCCAGTTGTTGTTGCACTTGCTCTTGGACAATCTCCGGAATCCGCGCCACTTGTGCCTTGAGTTCTTGAACCTCGCGCGACTGGCTTTCCGAGCTGGTCTTTTTCTCCTTTCGCCCACCAGCGATATAGTATGACGACCATTTTGTGGACAAGCCTTTGCCGGCCACACGACCAGCTAACGACGGCTTACTGAGCTTATCCTTGTTTTTCATTACGTTCAACGCCCTATTTAAAGGGGTGTCAAAAGGGGAGCTCTGAGACGACCCCGCGCTACTGCTTTCAGCCTCCTACGGAAGGAATGTGAACCATTTAGAAATTTGGCTTCATTAATTAGAATGCAACCATATGGAGCTAATTATGCGGGGGTGTATTCCTTATCAGAACAAGCTCAAGCGCCCTGGTCTTCGGATCCGTGGTAAGCTCCTTTGTTACTGGGTCCTCCTTGTACCGGGCCCTGACAAAGTTCCTGGTCTGCTTGTGACGGAATTTCTCGAAGCGGGGCGGTAGGCCTTGCTCGGCACGCTCCGCGTCCTCCTTGTCCCATATAGGCTCCGCCACTCTGTAACCACCAGGACCGAGTTGGTGGACCCCTAAGTTCAACTGCCGCATTTCTTTCCCCCACTGACTTGATTCGGAGGTTGCGCTGCTCTCGCACTTGATCTTGAACTCCTTGTAGTCATCTTCGCTCATCAAAGGATATTTTGCCTTGATCTTCTCATAACTATCACCTTTTTCAATCATTGCCTTCACCGTGCTTCTCCATGTAGACAGGGCCGTGCTCATCCTCGTGAGGGCGGCACTATTCACTTTATTCCCTGAGAGGCGTGTGTTTGCAAACTCAGCGGGGAACTTGTATCGTTCGTGCAGCTTCGTGAAGAGGAGGCTGCGCAAATTCCCTCGGTCCTTATGCCTTAGGTTCTCGGTGTTGATCGAGACGGTGCTCCGGAGAATGCACCCGAGCTGAACCGAGTACCCCTTGACTACTTGTTTGGGCGCCGTTGGATGCCCGTCGGAGTTCACTTCAGTAAATTCCTCCTTGACGGTGCCGAGCACGCTCGGGCGCCGGTCCTTCCGTTGCCTCTTCGGTTGGCTGCCATCTGTGCGTGCGCCGCCATCATCAGTGGTGGCATCCTCGGCGGCACCATCAGTGGTGTCATCCCCGATGCCACTAGGGGTTGTGTAGTCAGGATCGGTGTCTTCCGCGGCGTCGTCCTCATAGCGGTGAGGTTCTTCCTCCAGCTCCTAGGACAGCTCCCAGAATTGCTTGCCGCCCGAACCGCCGACCTCATCGTTGTGGGCCATGTTTCACTCTAAATAGGAAAAAAGTTTGGTCAAAAAGATGGTTATTGTCAAGGAACAAGATCTCTAAGTTGACCAAATAACCTAATTCTCGAGGAATGTCGCCAAAAAGTTGGTTATTGTCAAGGAACAATTGAGAGATGTTTGTGATATTGCCTAGGTGTTTTGGGATGGAACCTGTTAGTGTGTTGTTGCTAGGTGTTGTGGGATGGAACCAGTAGCTTCCTTGCAACCCACAAAAGGGGTGAAAAGGGGGAGATGGTTAGCTTTGATGAGCAGGCAGCATCCTCCTAACCCCCATCTTCTTGTCTCCTCTCACTATCTCTCTCACACACATGGCAAGCAAGGGTGTCTGAGTGTGTGAAAAAATACTAAACTAATCCAACCACTAAAGCACTAGATCACTACTATTGGTTGATGTCAAGATGCATGCTGGTTAATTTTTGTTTCGGTTGAGAATCGGGCACCTTCTAGGTCAAGAAAATTGGGCATGACCTTTGCTAATTTTCTTGACCTAGGAGGGCCCCAATCTCAACCGAAACGGAAATTAATCAACATTTCAGGAGAAAGGGGTAACGAAGTGATGGGGCAAATGTGCCAGGCACCACAATGTGATCACAGAAACAAAGCAGCACCACTGGTGTTGGATTCACAGTGTAAATGATGGATGAAAAGGCCACAGACCATATAGTCCTCATCTTTCATATGGACAAAATAAAAGCTCACATAAATGGCTACTTGACTGAATGGTGCTAGGTAAACAGCAAAGTCCACTAGCAGATCCAAGATCTAATTCTATTACACACAACATAGCAATTTAAGAGAATTAGAATAAGGATAGTAGGAAATGAAAAAGAATTATGCTCAAAGAACAATGGTAACAACAAAATATTGAAACCTTTGGTAAGCATTATATTACAAAAAAACAAGATATGTAGTACTATACAATATCCATAACCAGAAAACAAGACATGCATATTCTTAGGCAGAGTAAAATAGTCCTGTATTCTTGGCAGTTGTCAGAGCGTGTAAACCTTCCACCGTTTGGTTCTACAGGAAATTTCACTACCAAAACTAAGGGAGAAACAAAACAATGCAACAGAAATGAAAGACCATGTGGATTTTCTCAGAACTTTAAGTGCAAATGTCAAGAGCACAGAGTACACATTCTCAAAGAGAAGTTCAGTTCTGCAATCGACAAACCAGACACTTTAATTTTTATCAAGGAAGGGTTTACCCCTCCGTTTTCCATTAAGAGAAACCAACAGCAAACTACAAGAACCAGTTATCTTACAAAGATAAAACCAAAAGCTACTTAGGAACCGCACCAGGCAACGCAGCAAATCCTGCAAGCCGCAAGCGCAAAACCCAACAAGGGGGGAATTGTCACCGCAACATCCAACCGCACACATGAAGACTAGGAGCAAGTCTATTACAAGTTTTATCGCAGGACCACCAAAAGCAATATCCAAAGTAGACAAACGCAAAGCCTACAAGACTGCTACTGCTTCGAGGCGGAGGATGCAACCATGCCCTGCCTGACAGACAAACCAGACACATGATAAAAGAAAATCAATATAGGTTCTGCTCATACTCCTGACGGTGGCGCGACCCTCTCTAAAATGTCCATCATAATCCATGGGCAGCTTGCTGTGAGATGCTTGAATCCATCAGTCTCCTTACCATGCATATTCTTGGTAGAGAAAAATAAATCTAGGCTTTCTATATGTGCCACTCAGACAGGATTTCAGATTGCACAACTTTCTGTCCCTTACTATCTGGCCAGATTCTAATTGCCCAAATGTTAAACTTGTTAATTATTTTTCCTTCTCTTTTCACCAATGCACACATACAGAATGATCCATCCATGTCTCGAACTAATGGTCAGAGCTCAGAACAGTGTGTCTACAACTGGTAAATTGTAGTACAATACATTTGTTATATGAATTGGTGGTTCTGATCTTCACAATTAGAAAGAGCTATCCTAGAGAGATACACGCTCCTAGAGAGATACACTATCCTGGGGCAACAATGCAGCACACAAGAGACACAGAACAGGGCAACATGTCAATGGCCTGCGGGGTGGTGCTGCTGGAGATGCTGTCGGGGCGGCGGGCGCTGGACAAGAAGGAGGAAGGAGGAAGGAGGAGAGGTACCTGGGCGGGCGCGGCCGGTCGCCGGAGGGGTCGGGGTCGGCGGCGGCGGCGTCGAAGGGATGGCTCGAGGGTGTCCGAGCTCGTCCGGGTCCTCGTAGTCGAAGAGGAAGACGGCGGCGGTCCTCCTGGGCGCCTCGGTTGGTCGTGGGGGGGCCGACGGCCACGTGCTTCGCGGGTCGGCACGGGGGCGGCGGCGCGGGGGAGCTGCAGTGGTGGGGGGCGTGGGGGCGCGGGGGCGGCGGCGCGGGGGAGCTGAAGTGGTGTAGGGCATGGGGGCGGCGGGGGTGGAGTCCGGCGGGGGTCGGGGCGGCGGCGTCGTGGGTCAGGTGAGCGCGCGGGTGGACTGGCGAAGGAGAGGGACGAAGGGGATCTGGCGAGGGAGAGGGAGGAATTAGCTAGGGGGAAACTTACTAATGGCGCACCCCGAAGCGGTGCGCCATTAGAATGTTTTTTTAGATAGCAATGGCGCACCCACGATCGGTGCGCCATTAGTAATCTTTTTTTTATATAGCAATGGCGCACCATTAGTAATCTTTTTTATATAGCAATGGCGCACCAGCCAGAGGTGCGCCATAAGTAATATTTATTATTATTATTATTTGTTGCATCTAATAATTTTTTAGAAAATGAATATGAATATGAAACAGTAATAATTTTTTAAAAAATATCATCAAATTTGTTATTTGAAAATATTTATGAATATGAAAAAATATCATCAAATTTATTATTTGAAAATATCATCAAATTTGTTATTTGAAAATATAATCAAATTTGTTTTTTTTTGCAATTTTAGTTGCATTCATTTGTGACGGTGGAGCGGGCCGGGGAGGGTGCGGGGGGTCGTCGGCGGCGGTGGAGCGGGCCGGGGAGGGTGCGGTGGGTCGTCGGCGGCGGTGGAGCAGGGGAGGGTGCGGTGGGTCATCGGCGGCGGTGGAGCGGGGGAGGGTGCGGGGGGTCGTCGGCGGCGGCCGGTGGAGCGGGGTAGAGGGTGCGGGGGGTGCTCGGCGGCGAGGGGGACCGGATCTGGCGAGGTTGGATAGCGATAGAGATGGAGGGGGATCGAGATCGAGTGTCCATGAAATTTAAAAATATTCATGAGTTCAAAAAGTGCCCATGAAATACAATTGAGAAATGAAGGCTACAATTTAAATACAATCGATCTTAGCTATCTGTTCACAATCTTCTTGCCCTTATTTTTCGTAAATGGAGTTCTTCTCTTGAACGGACGTCCGTTAGGTAGGGTGGTCCTGCTTCTTCTTGTGGTGTATGCTGATACTTCATCGTCGTCGTCATGTTCCATCTTCGGGTCGCCGTACTTGTCGAAGTCTTGCTCATTGGCGACTCCATCCATTCTGATGATCTTCCTTTTGCCTCTCCGCACGACAATACGACTGGGCTTTGACGGGACGGTAATGAAGAAGCATTGGTCCACTTGGGAAGCCAGTACCCAGGGCTCATTTTTCGCGGTGGCGTTCGCGCCTGCGGTCTTGGATTTGGCTTCGGGTATAACCATGGTGGTGAAATACCGGTCTTCTTTTATGACGCTCTTGGCCCATCTGACACGGAACATCGGGACCTTCTCTCCAGCGTAGCTCAGCTCCCAGATCTCCTCGATCCTTCCGTAGTATCTGTCCTTGTCGTACCGGTGTAGGATTCCATCGTTACCCCGGACTTCTGATAACCATCGCTCTTCATGTCCTTGTCCTCGGTGTAGAATGTGTAGCCGTTGATATCGTACGCCTCATATGTCATCAGGTTGTGCTCGGCGCCCTGTGACAAGGCGAATATGAGTTGTTCTTCCGCGGAAGAATCCTCATGTAAAGTGTACAACAGAAGCTTCTGCTTGAACCAACGCGTGAAACATGAGTTGTGCTCTTTGATTATATCTCCGTCCGTCCTCTGTTGGCCTCGGTCATTGTACGTCTTCTCAATAAAGGTTTTGTGCTCTACCACCCAAGGATCGACCACGTCTATGTGTTGTAGCGCGACTAGGTTTGCTCTTTCAAAGTCGGCGAGTCGACCCTCGAAGTCGACATGCATTTCGCGGTGACCCTCGCGGTGACCCCATCCAGCGAGCCTGCCGAGGTGCCTGTTGACGGGCAGACCAACGGGGTTCTCAATGCCTAGATAATTCGTGCAGTAGGAGATGCACTCTTCGGTCAGAAAGCCCCTGGCTATGCTTCCCTCTGGACGTGACATGTTGCGAACGTATCCTTTGATGACACCATTCATCCTTTCGAACGGCATCATGCTGTGCAGGAACGTCGGCCCGAGTTGGATGATATCCTCCACGATATGGACCAGCAGATGCACCATAACGTCGAAGAATGCGGGCGGGAAGTACATCTCAAGCTCGCATAGTATCACCACGATCTCTTCCTGTAGCCTTCTGAGTTGCCTCACGCCAACCAACTTCCGAGAGATGACGTCGAAAAAGTTGCATAGGCCAAATAGCGTTTCACGGACGTGCGCGTCCATGATCCCACGAATTGCAACTGGAAGTATCTGCGTCATCAGCACGTGACAGTCATGAGACTTCATCCCGCTGAACTTCTGCTTCGCTAAGTCTAGGTATCTACTTATCTTCCCCGCGTAACCGTAAGGAAGTTTTACTCCTACGAGGCAGGTGAAAAACTGATCGATCTCCTCCTGACTTAGAGTGAAGCACGCAGGAGGGAAGTCATTTCCGGTCTTCTTGGCCTTTTTGCCTTTGCGACGACTTTCCGTGTCCTGCTTCGCCTCATCATCATCATCATTAGCGTGAAGCTCCTCCCTGATGCCCATTGATCTCAAGTCCGCCCTTGCTTTCGGCCCATCTTTGGTCCTCTCTGGCATGTTGAGCAGGGTACCAAGCAGACTCTCGCACACGTTCTTCGTGATATGCATGACATCAAGGCTGTGAGCCACACGGTGGATCTTCCAGTACGGCAAGTCCCAGAAAACAGACCTCGTTTTCCATACCTTCAGCAGTGGCTCTGGCGCCTTTTGCTTCTTTCCCGACAGTGGGCAATCTTTCCAATTTTTCAACAGCTCGTCTATTTCCTCGCTGCTCCTCGTACGCGGGCGTCTTCGGGGTTCGGTTTCACCATCGAACAGATCCTTGCGTTTCCTCCACGGGTCATCGTCGCGAAGCCACCTTCGATGTCCCATGAACACGGTTTGCGAAGAACCGGGATCTCTATCTAGCTGGCGATACGTCGTGTCATCCATGCACCTGACGCATCCAGAAAATCCGTGGACCACCTGCCCCGCGAGATATCCGTAACCAAGATAGTCGTGCACCGTCGTGAGCAGTGCGACTCTCATAGGGAAATATTCTTTCTCTGCGGCGTCCCACGTATTGGCTGGCGTTTTCCACAGCGTGTCTAGCTCCTCTTTCAGCAGCCCCAGATACAGATTGATGTCGTTCCCTGGTTGTTTCGGCCCTTCAATTAGCATACTCATGTGAATGTACTTCCTCTTCACGCACAACCAGGGGGGAAGGTTGTACATCCACACAAACACAGGCCAGGTGCTATGTGTGCTTCTCTGGCTGCCAAACGGATTGACTCCATCGGTGCTCGCGCCCAGCACGATGTTCCTTGGATCCTTCCCAAATTCTGGGTGTTCGAAGTTCAACGCTTGCCACTGGCTCCCATCCTTAGGGTGACTCAGCATCTTGTCTTTTTTATTTATCTCTGGATCATTTGCGTCATCTTCTCGCTTCTTCTCCTCCCTATCTGCGTGCCAACGCAGGAGCTTTGCTACCTTAGGGTCCGTGAAATACCGCTGCAGACGAGGAGTGATCGGAAAGTACCACACCACTTTTCGAGGAGCTTTCTTCCTCTTCTTGTATCGAGTGACGCCGCACACCAGACATATGGTAGACTCCGCGTGCTCATCCCGATAAATGATGCAATTGTTCATGCACACATGGTATTTCACGTGCGGTAAATCCAGAGGACACACGATTTTCTTCGCCTCCTCGAAACTGGTCGGGCACTTGTTCCCCTTGGGAAGACGTTCGTGCCAGAATGACATGTTCTCGTCGAAGCATGGTCGGTCATTTTGTGTTTTACCTTCATCTGCAGAGCCATGAGCGTTACTTTCAGGCGGTATCCTCGGGCCTGCATCCTTCATACAATGGAGTAACCGCGTGTATCTTCAGTTGATCCAGCTTGGCTTTCTCTCGGGCGGCAGCTCTTGCGTTGTCCGTCTGCTTGAGAAGCAGCTCTTGAATATGAGGGTCCGGCACCCAGCCCATCGATGGTCCATCATCGTCTGCTCCGCTGGCATCTTCATCTTCATGATCGTGCCCTTCGTCTGCTCTGGCATCTTCCTCATCATCATGTTCGGCATCTTCTACATGATGACTGTGTACAGCATCACCGTCGTGATCATGTCCTGGAGATTCTTCGTCTTCTCGCCCGCCCGAGCCGCGGTGGTTGTCTTGCTGCCCTTCCTCATTTCTTGCCCGGCCCCCATGGACGACTTCATAGTCATCTTCATCACCTTGCCACCGATAGCCATCCATGAAACCATGCAAGAGCAGGTGGTCCCTCACCTGCCCGGAATCCGGGTCCGCAATAAGGCTCTTCAGCTTGCATCTTCGACACGGACATCTTATCTCCGTCTCGTTCTTTTCAAGCATCCCGGCCTTCGCGGAGCTCAAAAACCTATTCACGATGCCTTCGGTCATCGTGCGGACCATGGTCGCCTGCGGGGTAGAGCAAAACGATATTTTAGAACCAAGAAAAAATTTGGCATGACTTTCCCTAAAAATAGGACCAAAAAGAATGCATAGTGCCAAAATTCTCGCCGAAACGGAAATGAATCAACATTCCGGCAAAATATTGGCAACTATCGCATTTCAAATACCGGTACCTGCAAACACAAACATATATGCAACACCACAAACATATGCAACACCACAAACATACATAGATCTAGCTAGGCCATAAAAAGTGCATGTGCATGTTGTTGGAGGGAGAACAACATAAATATAGCCCCCCCTTACTTACCTATCAAAAAAGGTAATTTAACCACTTAATTTGGATGAATTTATGGTGCAAATGAGGTGAGGAGGAGGAGGCAGCCGAGACAAGCTTGGAGGAGGAGGTGGAGAGAATGAAGTGGGGAAAGTGAGTGGGTAGGTGTAGCTGTCCAAAATATCTAGCTGGTCCCAGGTTACTAATGGCGCACCACCTACAAATGCGCCATTAGTAACCCTGGTTACTAATGGCGCACCTGCTGGTGGTGCGCCATTAGTAGTTTTGCAAAAAAAATATTATAGTAGTGGCGCACTATGAGGCTGGTGCGCCATTACTAGTTAGAACTAGTAATGGCGCACTGTGCCCTGGTGCGCCATTAGTATGTTTGGAAAAAAATTGTTACTAGTGGCGCACCGTGTGTCTGGTGCGCCATTAGTGTCTTTCACACTAATGGCGCACCAGCACATGGTGCACCACTGCTATATAGTAGTGGCGCACCACATGTCTGGTGCGCCATTAGTGGCCATTTCATCTATAGCCCTTTCCCTAGTAGTGCAACAAGCTTAGTCCCATCAGTCGATTTAAACTTCAGGGCCGGATCATGCTCTGTAGTTGGTTTCTTCAATGAAGTCATATCTGCCGGATCAACATTGTCTTTGTAAAACTTCAACTGTTGTGTTGGACAAACCGACTCAGCATAAGCCGCATCACCTTCTTCACACTCCAAAGCGATCTTGCGGCTCCCATACACTGTTATAGTTCCCTTGTGACCCGGCATCTTGAGCTGCAGATAGACATAACAAGGCCGTGCCATAAATTTAGCATAAGCTGGCCGTCCAAACAGGGCATGATACGGGCTTCTGATTTTCACCACTTCAAAGGTCAAGGTTTCTGATCTCGAGTCATGCTCATCTCCAAAAGCCACTTCCAGAGCTATTTTACCGACAGGATATGCCGATTTACCAGGCACCACACCATGGAACACCGTATTGGACGGTTTAAGATTTTTATCTGTTAGCCCCATGCGATGGAAGGTTTCATAATAAAGGATATTGATACTACTCCCTCCATCCATGAGTACTTTGGTGAACTTATAACCTCCCACCTGAGGTGCCACCACCAACGCCAGATGGCCCGGATTATCAACCCGGGGCGGATGATCCTCTCGACTCCACACAATAGGCTATTCAGACCAACGTAAGTACCGGGGAACCACCGGTTCAACGGAATTCACTACCCTTTTATGAAGCTTCTGATCGCGCTTGTCCAGGCTAGTGGTGAAGACATGATACTGTCCACTATTCAACTGCTTCGGGTTGCTCTGGTAACCCGACTGCTGCTGCTGCTGTTGCTGATTCCCCTGATTGTTATAACCACCTTGGTTGCCCTGATTGCCTTGATTGCCATGTCCGCTCTGGTTACCGTGAAAACCTGAACCGGAACTGCCTCCACCATAACCCGGCCCATGAGACCCGGGGCCCGAACCGCCACCTGGTCCATGGTCATACCGGAAAGAATCGGAATTTTTGAACTCTTGCAAGATGTAACAATCTTTCGAGAGGTGCGTGGACGGGTTCTCCTTCGTCCCATGCTTTGGGCAAGGCTGGTTCAACAGATAAGACAGGCGGTCCGGGTTAGGACTTGGCCCTCCACCGCGCTGGGGCGGTTTACCCTTACGCCGCTGGCCCTTGTCATGTGTGTTGGTATTAGCTACAAAGTCTAAACTGTGGTCCGCCTTATGCTTGCCGCCGTTTCCATGACCCGCCGGGTTGTGGTGCTGCCCCTTGGCGTTGCCGCTCCTTTTTCCCTTCCCTATCTTATCATCGTCAGACTCGGGATCCTTGGTACTATCAGAGTCAGCATACTTCACCAGAGCGGCCATGAGAGTTCCCATGTCATTACAATGACGTTTGAGCCGTCCCAACTTCAACTTTACGGGTTCAAACCAGCAATTGCCTTCCAATGTTAAAACTGCGGTATTAGCGTTGATGCGGTCCGATGAATGCAAAATCTCCGAAACCCGGCGCACCCAACTGGTTGTTGACTCTCCTTCCTCCTGGTCACAGGCACCTAAGTCCATAATTGACATGGGCTGCTTGCACGTATCCTTGAAATTCTGGATCAACCGGGCTCTCAACTCGGCCCATGACCTGATGGAATTAGCCGGTAAGCTCTTTAGCCAAGTGCGGGCCGTCCCCTCTAGCATCATGGTGAAATATTTCGCACACGCCGCATCGTCCACATCCAGCATCTCCATGGCCATATCATAGCTTTCGACCCATGTCTCGGGGGATAAATCGGCGGTGTAATTCGGCACTTTGCGCGGGCCCTTGAAATCCTTGGGCAGACGCACGTTGCCCAGCGCTAGGACGAGACACGGTACCCCCAAAGAGCTAGAAGTAACCCCTGGTTCCACCGACGTGGTTGGACGGACCGGAGTAAGCTGACGGGCATCATGCTGCGCCGCTAACTCGGCCTTTCTACGTGCTCGAGCCTGGTCCACCACCTCCTGAGCATTACCAGCACCACCCGCCGGGTTATTGCCACGTGGTGGATCACGGTTCCGCGCGTTGCTTGACACTGCCGGTTCATCCATACGCCTGCTGTAGCTCCGGCTCGGGCGGGGAGTAGAATGGATCCTCTCACGACTATATGAATAGGCCTCCTGCTGAACCAAAGCTGTCTGAAGAAGTTCCCTAACCCGTCGCGTCTCAACTGCCACCGGAGACTCGCCTTCGATCGGGATGGCCGCCAGCCGTGAAGCGGCAGCAACAATGTTGTCCATCGGGTTAGAGTAATGACCCAGTGGTGTTGGAACATGTTGTGCCACAATGTTGTTCTGATGAGGCGGATCCACCGAACGCGGCTGAACCGGCGCCCCCGCTCCAGGTGCCTCCGCCCGGTTTACCACCGGCGGATTACTGCTCCCTGCTCCTGGGGTATTAAAGAGGTTCCTAGCTTCATAAACCGGCGGCAGGCGAGATCGGTACCTCCTCTTTAGGACATCGTTCGACGCACTCTGATCTAGCATAAGCCGGTAAGCCTGTGCATCCAATGCGGCCCGCTCCACACCCATCCTGGAATCCTCAGCTGCCAAGTCGGCTTTGGCCTGGGTGATCTGATCTTTCACTTTTGCAATTTCCGCATTGTGTGCATCCAGGTCCGCCAGGTTAACCTCCGCTATAAGCGTTGCCAAAGCGTCAAACAAATCATATAGAACCTGAGCTGGCGGTCGCACAGGGCCTCCTTCCCCGGCCGCTGTCGCTGTTGTTGATCCGAAAATCATCGCCGCCGCGGTCGAAGAGTGGACCGCTGGTTGTGTACCGGCCATGAAGATCGCAAGCCGGTTTGGCAGATCCAAGGGGTCCAGAATACTGTCACCATCGGAACAACCCTCAATCCGGCCATCTTGCAACTGATACAGCGACTCGGTCTCTCCGGTTGATGACTCGTCGCCGGAATGAATGACGGTTTCTCCACCAGATTCCGATCTATCCTCAGATTCCCCTCCGTGGATGACTCCCACGAAGGCACGCTTCATGACAGGCTTGACCCGGGCAGATCTTGTAGGAGATATGCCCTAGAGGCAATAATAAATGTTATTGATTATCTCCCTGTTCATAATTATGTTTATGTTCCATGCTATAACTGCTGTGGTTCCCGAGCCCGTATATCCATAAAGGCTCTGGGGAGAACCCATATGCACGTGTGGAATAATAAACGATAAAATGTATTCCTAGTCATGCCTCTAAGACTAGCTCAAGTGTTGCATGATGATTATGTTTTCCCAATCATGGGCATGTCTATGCCAAGTAACTTTGAGGGCACAATGTCAGGAAGGACATTTGTGTTGAATCGACCCGAATTGATGTTATGCTATGAGATACATTCGTCACAAGTTTATTGGTACATAACACAGAGATGTTTAACGTTTGCATGATTCCTTAGACCATGAGAGTATCGAGTTTCTTCATGCTTGCTTCATGAACTTGGGGGTTTGTTAAACGTCATCCGTAAATGGGTGGCTATTACGACGGCTTACGGGTTCATGGAAAAGTGTGTCAAGTAACTTGATAGCTCAAGATTGGGATTTGCTCCTCCAACGATGGAGAGATATCTCTGGGCCCTCTCGGTGTTACGGTATCCATCATCGTCTGGCCAGACACTTTGTGATTTGATCACGGGGATGCCGGAACACGATAACGAGAAAAGAGAACAATACCGGTAACGAGGTAACTAGCATAGTGGACAAGTTGTTGATCCACGGGAATGCCAACATGTCTCACCTCGGGTATTTGTAACATATCGCGAAGCAACAGGAATAGCACACGGCAACTGGAGGTTCACTCGAATATTTATTCGTGTGGGTATAGGGGTCAATATGGGTGTCCACGGCTCCGATGTTGATCATTGATCGGAAGGGGTTCCGGGTCATGTCTATACTTCACCGAACCTATAGGGTCACACGCTTAAGGGTCATCTATCTGCTGAATACTAGACAGGGAGTCTGAGAGAAAATCACCGAAAAAGTTTCGGACACCGAAAAGTTTCGGACAGCGGAATCGTACCGCTGAGAGAGGTCATCGGATAAGTTTCGATGATACCGAAAAGTTGTTTCGGGGTACACCATTAAGTCAAATTGGTTTCGGCACATGCCTGATAATTCTTGGAGGATGCCAGAATCATTCTGGAAGCTTTTTGGAATTTTCTGAGATAAAAACCGGAAATGTTCCGGAGCTGCCGGAGCCACTTCAGATGCGTTTCGCAGATGAAAATCACTAAAACCGGAATTGTTTCGGAACGCGTTGAAAATCATTTTAGTGGGTATTGGAAATGTTCTTAGCCCACATAAATATTTTCAGTTCGATCAGACGCTGAAAAATGTCGTCGTGAATAGTGAAAATCAGCTTTATGGTTACTTTATGGAAAGCCACCTTTTGGGGCTTTGCTCCAAAAGATCTTGGGGATGACATGGATGGATAGGAGCCATTTTTGGGCCCCTCATGGGGGTGTGGCCGGCCACATGGGGTATCCCCCCTTGGGGACCCTCTTGTTCCTTGGTTTCACTCCTAGGTCCTTGTGGAAGGACTTCATTCATGTGCATTTTGGGTTTTTTGTGAAACTACCCTACCCCCTTGGGATTTCCTATAAATAGAGGTGGAGGGGCAGCCCTCCACACTCATCCCTTGCTCTCATACACATGCCATGCATTATCTGGCTTCTTCTCTCCCTCCCACGAAAAGAGTTTCGTAGAGCCGTAAGGCTGTCTGGGTTCCGGCAGGAACTAGTTCTGGATGGCGAAGCCCTGCCGGATAGATGACACCGTATGTGTGCAACTCTGTAGAGAGATCGTAGTTTCGGTCTTAGTTCGTGAGTGCCTCCCGAAGGGCTGTCCGTGTGACCGTCCGAGTTTCGAAGGTCCTCCCGGAGGGCTGTCCGAGTGACCGTTCGAGTTTCGAAGGTCCTCCCGAAGGGCTGTCTGCGACACCGTCCGGGGGGCTGTTCGACTGCCTCCCGGAGGGCTGTCTGAGGAGCAGATGAGGGTATACATCCTCGCGGTTGGGAGGTTGTAAATCCTAGCTGCGGGGATCTGCACCGCCGATCATCATCGACTCTACTTCCCGCTGCGCTACGAGTCGGTAACGAAAAAGATCAAACCATGTATGCAGTCTCCATAGTGGTCCTGGGCTGGTGCGTAGGTCGGAAAATTTTTGTTTTCTGTCGCGTTCCCCAACACGAATGCCGAAGACGAAGAAATGAAATACTTCTCCGTCAGAAAGGGCTATACCATATCATGCTATTATGAATTGCCTGAGATGTTTATCCCTTATGTTGCACCCTTCTTGATTGCGCGGTAGTCGCTTTTTATTAGGGTGATCTCTCACAAAAATACCAAGTAGTTAGTGTTCTCCCAAGTGTAGCACCGTCACGGCACCTATCTTTTCGGGGTGCGCCGTGTCACACGGGTACGAACGATTAGAGAAGTGTGAGGCGGGTGAGTTGAGACCTCGCAGCAAGATCACTTGGTTGTCTTGACGTTCAGGCATGACCGTCATGAGCTCGGAACACACGCATCGAAAGATGAACAAGAGTCACATAGAGATGTGATTGGCAAGTTGGCCTACCGGTTGAGATTTTTCATCATCAGTGGTGTTACACCAATGGCGAACAATTGAAATGTGGGTCTTGTATCACTCACAATCAATTTTGAGAGATATTGATTTGAGTGGGAGCGCACTGTTGAATTAACATGTTTAATTCTCGGTGCAATTAATTATGAACACTGTCTAAGTGTTTCTTGCAAAATAGTTGTAGAATAATGGCTCGCGTTTCCACCTTCCCTATTAAAATTGAATAGCTGTTAAATATCTGGTTAAAACTTTACGATTGGTAACGTAATATGAGGATTGTCCTCAAAAGTGCCGAGAAGGACTTTGTCCTATCGCATGCTTTCCGTATCCTCCCGCTAATGTTATGGATCATGTGACTCTCGTCCTTCGATCCAAAAGCTATAATTCCGTTTCTGTCAAGTGCAATATGTTTGCTTCCATGAAACCCAAACTTCGAAAGTTGGGATAGTTATATGATATTCATGGAACTGGAAATTATTTTCAGATACAAACAAAGCAATGTTTGTTTGCAAGTATTAGTAAAAGTGTTTACTATGCATTTGACTGTTGGGAAAGGGATCCAGAAGAACGCCTGTCATATAATGAAAGGTGAATAAAACAACAACTTAAAGAGAAAGGAAGTGTCCAAAGGGTGTTAGTATGACTTACACGCCTAGGAAGTCCGGGGCTAACGCCACTCTTAAGTTGGGTGCTTCTTTTGCGGGTAGGAGAAATACTAGAAGTTAAACTGTTAGAAGTATAAAGGCAGAAAGAAAGATGACTGGAATATCCAGCTCATGTATGAATGTCATACAAGTTTTTGATGTATAGTAGGCTGGTCAAAGATATAGTTCTTGGGAATTATGGTTAAACATGTTAATCACTAATTCTTGGGTATTGTGAGTTAATCACAAAGATACCCGCTCGATTGCATTCAATTGCGAATCACTGTAAGAGCTACTATGGCCTAAAAAGACTAGCCAGAAATGAGGTTAAGGTATACACAGGGAACATAGTAAATGTTACTATACCTTCCATCGGTGTATTACCGTCTGTATTTGTTTTCATAATTCATTTAGAGTTTTACAAACTCTCGCCCATTGCATAAGGTATCTTGCAAGAAGGTTGTTCATAAGAGAACCTTTTATGTTCGATGTTATGAATAACACAAGGGCCATACTTTCATTATGAATGAGATGTATGTTATGAATATTGATAATAATACAATACCTCTGGGTTTACTTTCATAATTCATTTTAGAGTTTCATACACTCTAGCCCATTGCACAATGTTTGTTGCAAAAGAGTTGTTCATAAAAACAACAATTGTTGTTAAGTATTATGAATAACATGAAGGGCCATGCTTCCATCCAAGATGGGACGTATGTTATGAATATTGAGGGTAATATGATACATCCATAACACTGACGCTAAATGTCGCAAGACTAAAAGAATACCACACAAGTGTGGAACTACATTTGGCCACATTGGAGAAACCCGCATGGAAAATTCCATTATGATGGATTTTGAAGTCTTTTTGATTTTGAATCATCTGACACTTGCAACTTTCCTCCAAAAAGTGAAGTGACTAAAATACCGTTCACAGGCCATAAGGAACGAACAACAAACTTATTAGTGATCATACATTTGATGTGTGTAGTCCGATAAGTGTTGTTAGTGGTGGATTTATTTATCTTCAGAAATGACTCAAGTAGATATATGGATATTTACTTGATGAGACGTAAGTCTGGATCTTTTGAAATCATTCGAAAGGTTTTCAAAAATGAAGTAGAAGTTATTGTAACAAGAAAATTATCTTTCTGCAATTTGATTGCACAAAGGAATATTTGAGTTACATGTTTAGCGAATGTCTGATGAGTTGTGAAAGGGGTTTCATAACTTGCACCTCCCGGAACACCACTGCAAGTGAAAAGTCCGTGGAGATGTAATTAACCATTTATGACATGGTAAGGTCAAAGATAACATAAATAAATTTGCCATTATCCTTTTTAAAGTGATGCTTTAGAGACTGCGGCTTTTACACTGAAAAGAGCTACATCGGGTCTGTTGAAATGAAGCCATGGTATGGTACGCCCAACCATGTTGTATCTTTTCTTAACATTTGGAATATGGGGCTTGTGTAAAAGGTTACAAACCTAGTCCAAATCAGACAAGTGCTACTTTGTAGGTTATCCCAAGTCATTGGGTATTCCTCTCTCACTATACCGAGGCAAATAGGTTTGCCACAAAGAACGGTATGCTTTTAAAGAGAATGGTTCTTTCTAAAAGGTGAGTGGGAGAATAGTGCAACTCGACGAGATAAACAGTATCTTCATCAGATCAAAGGAAAGAGACCTTGGAAGTAATTCCAGAGTTTCCTACTGCGACTGATACGGAAGTCTCTACAATAAAATGTATGAACTTCGGTCGAACTTGCAGCTGAACCACGTAGGCAAGGCTCGTGCAAACCTCTCAGGTGCGCAAACGAGATATTGTTGTTAGACAACATTATACCTACGATACACAAGGAAGCGTTGATGGGCCCTGACTCCAGAATTGGCTAAATGCCAATACAACCCGAGTTAGTTTCCATATAAGTGATTCAAGATTAAAACCTTGATACACCTTTCGGAAGACTTAGAGTCTAATGAATATTTATGGAACTTAAAACTGATACGGATAAATTTTTTTTATCCATAAAGCTTGACTTGTTGAAATAACAAGTTCAAGAGTTGACTACGATGAGGTTGTTTTCATCGTAGCGATGCTTAAAGTCGGTTCGGGTTGAACTAGCAATTAATACATATTTCAATCATGAGATATGAAACATGGATGATAAAAGGATTTCCATCTGATGGAAATGAAAGCTAGGACTTGTATATGATACAGTCCAAAGTAATTTGTCGATCCAGAGGATGCTAGTAGGTATGCAAACTTCAGAGTTCCAGCAATGGACAGAAGAGAGCAAAATGGAGTTGGAATCTTCGTGTTTTGATGAAATGGTCAAAGGGGTTTTGACTTCATCAATGAGTAAATGAAGATGCTTGTAATTCAAGAAAGTAAGTGGGAGCGTAATAATATTTCTAAAAACCTTATGTGCTTGGCACATTGGTAATTGGAAATAAATTTCTTGACACAAATTAGGACTTCGTTTGAAAATAGTTTTTCGATGAAATGCTTAGGCTAAATAGCCTCAATATTAGGCATGATGATCTATGGAGATAGATTTACCTAATGGGGCTAAGCAATGAATACATATTGACAAGATGCTAAAACCTTTTAGCATTTAAAACGCCAAGGAGTGATTCTTGCCAAAGTCACATGGAAAGAGTTTTTGCAAGACTCGGTGTCCCAAAACACTGATGAGTAAAATACATGATGCAGATTCCACACACTTTTGTGTTTGGATTAATCATGTATTCCATGGTATGTAAAACAACCAGATATGTCCGATACTCCCAAGGTGTTGCGAGTATGGATACCAAAGTGATCAAATTACTGATCATGGGACAACAGTGAAAGATGTCATACAGTACTAGAGTAAGTACTGATGACATGGTTTTCTCGCAAGCAGAGATCATGAAGAGTTCGTTGTAAAATGTTACGTCGATACAATCTTCATCTTTTCTCCATGCGATTTTCGATTTAAATTAAGGGTTTTGTGTAACACACAATGTGGTGGCACAATTAGTTGGAATTTGTTCAAACTAGTTACTGTGGCGAATTCTATAACAAGGGCTAAGTATGTTGACGCTTTAGAAGCGACAAAGAAGATGTTGAATCATATAGTTCATTCATGAACTTAGTATAGTTCCAAGATGGCTTTTGACAATGGGACACTACTGCAGGTAGTTGCTCCATAACTCAGTCTGAGGAATCCAGGTTTGACCTGTGATTCACATACATACAAAGCCAAGTCCACACAAAATATGAATTTTGTGAAAACGCGAGGACGTGCAAAGATACACACGGAACTGAAGTCGTCAGATCCATTGGACATCAGGCTATACCACAAGCGAAGCATATTTACACCGGTGTGCCACAGGTCTGAAGTGCATTAGCATAAGCTAGATTATTGTCTCTAGTGCAAGTGGGAGTCTGTAGGAGATATGCCCTAGAGGCAATAATCAATGTTATTGATTATCTCCCTGTTCATAATTATGTTTATGTTCCATGCTATAACTGCTGTGGTTCCCGAGCCCGTATATCCATAAAGGCTCTGGGGAGAACCCATATGCACGTGTGGAATAATAAACGATAAAATGTATTCCTAGTCATGCCTCTATGACTAGCTCAAGTGTTGCATGATGATTATGTTTTCCCAATCATGGGCATGTCTATGCCAAGCAACTTTGAGGGCACAATGTCAGGAAGGACATTTGTGTTGAATCGACCCGAATTGATGTTATGCTATGAGATACATTCGTCACAAGTTTATTGGTACATAACACAGAGATGGTTAACGTTTGCATGATTCCTTAGACCATGAGAGTATCGAGTTTCTTCATGCTTGCTTCATGAACTTTGGGGTTTGTTAAACGTCATCCGTAAATGGGTGGCTATTACGGCGGCTTACGGGTTCATGGAAAAGTGTGTCAAGTAACTTGATAGCTCAAGATTGGGATTTGCTCCTCCAACGATGGAGAGATATCTCTGGGCCCTCTCGGTGTTACGGTATCCATCATCGTCTGGCCAGACACTTTGTGATTTGATCACGGGGATGCCGGAACACGATAACGAGAAAAGAGAACAATATCGGTAACGAGGTAACTAGCATAGTGGACAAGTTGTTGATCCACGGGAATGCCAACATGTCTCACCTCGGGTATTTGTAACATATCGCGAAGCAACAGGAATAGCACACGGCAACTGGAGGTTCACTCGAATATTTATTCGTGTGGGTATAGGGGTCAATATGGGTGTCCACGGCTCCGATGTTGATCATTGATCGGAAGGGGTTCCGGGTCATGTCTATACTTCACCGAACCTATAGGGTCACACGCTTAAGGGTCATCTATCTGCTGAATACTAGACAGGGAGTCTGAGAGAAAATCACCGAAAAAGTTTCGGACACCGAAAAGTTTCGGACAGCGGAATCGTACCGCTGAGAGAGGTCATCGGATAAGTTTCGATGATACCGAAAAGTTGTTTCGGGGTACACCATTAAGTCAAATTGGTTTCGGCACATGCCTGATAATTCTTGGAGGATGCCAGAATCATTCTGGAAGCTTTTTGGAATTTTCTGAGATAAAAACCGGAAATGTTCTGGAGCTGCCGGAGCCACTTCAGATGCGTTTCGCAGATGAAAATCACTAAAACCGGAATTGTTTCGGAACGCGTTGAAAATCATTTTAGTGGGTATTGGAAATGTTCTTAGCCCACATAAATATTTTCAGTTCGATCAGACGCTGAAAAATGTCGTCGTGAATAGTGAAAATCAGCTTTATGGTTACTTTATGGAAAGCCACCTTTTGGGGCTTTGCTCCAAAAGATCTTGGGGATGACATGGATGGATAGGAGCCATTTTTGGGCCCCTCATGGGGGTGTGGCCGGCCACATGGGGTATCCCCCCTTGGGGACCCTCTTGTTCCTTGGTTTCACTCCTAGGTCCTTGTGGAAGGACTTCATTCATGTGCATTTTGGGTTTTTTGTGAAACTACCCTACCCCCTTGGGATTTCCTATAAATAGAGGTGGAGGGGCAGCCCTCCACACTCATCCCTTGCTCTCATACACATGCCATGCATTATCTGGCTTCTTCTCTCCCTCCCACGAAAAGAGTTTCGTAGAGCCGTAAGGCTGTCTGGGTTCCGGCAGGAACTAGTTCTGGATGGCGAAGCCCTGCCGGATAGATGACACCGTATGTGTGCAACTCTGTAGAGAGATCGTAGTTTCGGTCTTAGTTCGTGAGTGCCTCCCGAAGGGCTGTCCGTGTGACCGTCCGAGTTTCGAAGGTCCTCCCGGAGGGCTGTCCGAGTGACCGTTCGAGTTTCGAAGGTCCTCCCGAAGGGCTGTCTGCGACACCGTCCGGGGGGCTGTTCGACTGCCTCCCGGAGGGCTGTCTGAGGAGCAGATGAGGGTATACATCCTCGCGGTTGGGAGGTTGTAAATCCTAGCTGCGGGGATCTGCACCGCCGATCATCATCGACTCTACTTCCCGCTGCGCTACGAGTCGGTAACGAAAAAGATCAAACCATATATGCAGTCTCCATAGTGGTCCTGGGCTGGTGCGTAGGTCAGAAAATTTTTGTTTTCTGTCGCGTTCCCCAACACGAATGCCGAAGACGAAGAAATGAAATACTTCTCCGTCAGAAAGGGCTATACCATATCATGCTATTATGAATTGCCTGAGATGTTTATCCCTTATGTTGCACCCTTCTTGATTGCGCGGTAGTCGCTTTTTATTAGGGTGATCTCTCACAAAAATACCAAGTAGTTAGTGTTCTCCCAAGTGTAGCACCGTCACGGCACCTATCTTTTCGGGGTGCGCCGTGTCACACGGGTACGAACGATTAGAGAAGTGTGAGGCGGGTGAGTTGAGACCTCGCAGCAAGATCACTTGGTTGTCTTGACGTTCAGGCATGACCGTCATGAGCTCGGAACACACGCATCGAAAGATGAACAAGAGTCACATAGAGATGTGATTGGCAAGTTGGCCTACCGGTTGAGATTTTTCATCATCAGTGGTGTTACACCAATGGCGAACAATTGAAATGTGGGTCTTGTATCACTCACAATCAATTTTGAGAGATATTGATTTGAGTGGGAGCGCACTGTTGAATTAACATGTTTAATTCTCGGTGCAATTAATTATGAACACTGTCTAAGTGTTTCTTGCAAAATAGTTGTAGAATAATGGCTCGCGTTTCCACCTTCCCTATTAAAATTGAATAGCTGTTAAATATCTGGTTAAAACTTTACGATTGGTAACGTAATATGAGGATTGTCCTCAAAAGTGCCGAGAAGGACTTTGTCCTATCGCATGCTTTCCGTATCCTCCCGCTAATGTTATGGATCATGTGACTCTCGTCCTTCGATCCAAAAGCTATAATTCCGTTTCTGTCAAGTGCAATATGTTTGCTTCCATGAAACCCAAACTTCGAAAGTTGGGATAGTTATATGATATTCATGGAACTGGAAATTATTTTCAGATACAAACAAAGCAATGTTTGTTTGCAAGTATTAGTAAAAGTGTTTACTATGCATTTGACTGTTGGGAAAGGGATCCAGAAGAACGCCTGTCATATAATGAAAGGTGAATAAAACAACAACTTAAAGAGAAAGGAAGTGTCCAAAGGGTGTTAGTATGACTTACACGCCTAGGAAGTCCGGGGCTAACGCCACTCTTAAGTTGGGTGCTTCTTTTGCGGGTAGGAGAAATACTAGAAGTTAAACTGTTAGAAGTATAAAGGCAGAAAGAAAGATGACTGGAATATCCAGCTCATGTATGAATGTCATACAAGTTTTTGATGTATAGTAGGCTGGTCAAAGATATAGTTCTTGGGAATTATGGTTAAACATGTTAATCACTAATTCTTGGGTATTGTGAGTTAATCACAAAGATACCCGCTCGATTGCATTCAATTGCGAATCACTGTAAGAGCTACTATGGCCTAAAAAGACTAGCCAGAAATGAGGTTAAGGTATACACAGGGAACATAGTAAATGTTACTATACCTTCCATCGGTGTATTACCGTCTGTATTTGTTTTCATAATTCATTTAGAGTTTTACAAACTCTCGCCCATTGCATAAGGTATCTTGCAAGAAGGTTGTTCATAAGAGAACCTTTTATGTTCGATGTTATGAATAACACAAGGGCCATACTTTCATTATGAATGAGATGTATGTTATGAATATTGATAATAATACAATACCTCTGGGTTTACTTTCATAATTCATTTTAGAGTTTCATACACTCTAGCCCATTGCACAATGTTTGTTGCAAAAGAGTTGTTCATAAAAACAACAATTGTTGTTAAGTATTATGAATAACATGAAGGGCCATGCTTCCATCCAAGATGGGACGTATGTTATGAATATTGAGGGTAATATGATACATCCATAACACTGACGCTAAATGTCGCAAGACTAAAAGAATACCACACAAGTGTGGAACTACATTTGGCCACATTGGAGAAACCCGCATGGAAAATTCCATTATGATGGATTTTGAAGTCTTTTTGATTTTGAATCATCTGACACTTGCAACTTTCCTCCAAAAAGTGAAGTGACTAAAATACCGTTCACAGGCCATAAGGAACGAACAACAAACTTATTAGTGATCATACATTTGATGTGTGTAGTCCGATAAGTGTTGTTAGTGGTGGATTTATTTATCTTCAGAAATGACTCAAGTAGATATATGGATATTTACTTGATGAGACGTAAGTCTGGATCTTTTGAAATCATTCGAAAGGTTTTCAAAAATGAAGTAGAAGTTATTGTAACAAGAAAATTATCTTTCTGCAATTTGATTGCACAAAGGAATATTTGAGTTACATGTTTAGCGAATGTCTGATGAGTTGTGAAAGGGGTTTCATAACTTGCACCTCCCGGAACACCACTGCAAGTGAAAAGTCCGTGGAGATGTAATTAACCATTTATGACATGGTAAGGTCAAAGATAACATAAATAAATTTGCCATTATCCTTTTTAAAGTGATGCTTTAGAGACTGCGGCTTTTACACTGAAAAGAGCTACATCGGGTCTGTTGAAATGAAGCCATGGTATGGTACGCCCAACCATGTTGTATCTTTTCTTAACATTTGGAATATGGGGCTTGTGTAAAAGGTTACAAACCTAGTCCAAATCAGACAAGTGCTACTTTGTAGGTTATCCCAAGTCATTGGGTATTCCTCTCTCACTATACCGAGGCAAATAGGTTTGCCACAAAGAACGGTATGCTTTTAAAGAGAATGGTTCTTTCTAAAAGGTGAGTGGGAGAATAGTGCAACTCGACGAGATAAACAGTATCTTCATCAGATCAAAGGAAAGAGACCTTGGAAGTAATTCCAGAGTTTCCTACTGCGACTGATACGGAAGTCTCTACAATAAAATGTATGAACTTCGGTCGAACTTGCAGCTGAACCACGTAGGCAAGGCTCGTGCAAACCTCTCAGGTGCGCAAACGAGATATTGTTGTTAGACAACATTATACCTACGATACACAAGGAAGCGTTGATGGGCCCTGACTCCAGAATTGGCTAAATGCCAATACAACCCGAGTTAGTTTCCATATAAGTGATTCAAGATTAAAACCTTGATACACCTTTCGGAAGACTTAGAGTCTAATGAATATTTATGGAACTTAAAACTGATACGGATAAAATTTTTTTATCCATAAAGCTTGACTTGTTGAAATAACAAGTTCAAGAGTTGACTACGATGAGGTTGTTTTCATCGTAGCGATGCTTAAAGTCGGTTCGGGTTGAACTAGCAATTAATACATATTTCAATCATGAGATATGAAACATGGATGATAAAAGGATTTCCATCTGATGGAAATGAAAGCTAGGACTTGTATATGATACAGTCCAAAGTAATTTGTCGATCCAGAGGATGCTAGTAGGTATGCAAACTTCAGAGTTCCAGCAATGGACAGAAGAGAGCAAAATGGAGTTGGAATCTTCGTGTTTTGATGAAATGGTCAAAGGGGTTTTGACTTCATCAATGAGTAAATGAAGATGCTTGTAATTCAAGAAAGTAAGTGGGAGCGTAATAATATTTCTAAAAACCTTATGTGCTTGGCACATTGGTAATTGGAAATAAATTTCTTGACACAAATTAGGACTTCGTTTGAAAATAGTTTTTCGATGAAGTGCTTAGGCTAAATAGCCTCAATATTAGGCATGATGATCTATGGAGATAGATTTACCTAATGGGGCTAAGCAATGAATACATATTGACAAGATGCTAAAACCTTTTAGCATTTAAAACGCCAAGGAGTGATTCTTGCCAAAGTCACATGGAAAGAGTTTTTGCAAGACTCGGTGTCCCAAAACACTGATGAGTAAAATACATGATGCAGATTCCACACACTTTTGTGTTTGGATTAATCATGTATTCCATGGTATGTAAAACAACCAGATATGTCCGATACTCCCAAGGTGTTGCGAGTATGGATACCAAAGTGATCAAATTACTGATCATGGGACAACAGTGAAAGATGTCATACAGTACTAGAGTAAGTACTGATGACATGGTTTTCTCGCAAGCAGAGATCATGAAGAGTTCGTTGTAAAATGTTACGTCGATACAATCTTCATCTTTTCTCCATGCGATTTTCGATTTAAATTAAGGGTTTTGTGTAACACACAATGTGGTGGCACAATTAGTTGGAATTTGTTCAAACTAGTTACTGTGGCGAATTCTATAACAAGGGCTAAGTATGTTGACGCTTTAGAAGCGACAAAGAAGATGTTGAATCATATAGTTCATTCATGAACTTAGTATAGTTCCAAGATGGCTTTTGACAATGGGACACTACTGCAGGTAGTTGCTCCATAACTCAGTCTGAGGAATCCAGGTTTGACCTGTGATTCACATACATACAAAGCCAAGTCCACACAAAATATGAATTTTGTGAAAACGCGAGGACGTGCAAAGATACACACGGAACTGAAGTCGTCAGATCCATTGGACATCAGGCTATACCACAAGCGAAGCATATTTACACCGGTGTGCCACAGGTCTGAAGTGCATTAGCATAAGCTAGATTATTGTCTCTAGTGCAAGTGGGAGTCTGTAGGAGATATGCCCTAGAGGCAATAATCAATGTTATTGATTATCTCCCTGTTCATAATTATGTTTATGTTCCATGCTATAACTGCTGTGGTTCCCGAGCCCGTATATCCATAAAGGCTCTGGGGAGAACCCATATGCACGTGTGGAATAATAAACGATAAAATGTATTCCTAGTCATGCCTCTATGACTAGCTCAAGTGTTGCATGATGATTATGTTTTCCCAATCATGGGCATGTCTATGCCAAGCAACTTTGAGGGCACAATGTCAGGAAGGACATTTGTGTTGAATCGACCCGAATTGATGTTATGCTATGAGATACATTCGTCACAAGTTTATTGGTACATAACACAGAGATGGTTAACGTTTGCATGATTCCTTAGACCATGAGAGTATCGAGTTTCTTCATGTTTGCTTCATGAACTTTGGGGTTTGTTAAACGTCATCCGTAAATGGGTGGCTATTACGGCGGCTTACGGGTTCATGGAAAAGTGTGTCAAGTAACTTGATAGCTCAAGATTGGGATTTGCTCCTCCAACGATGGAGAGATATCTCTGGGCCCTCTCGGTGTTACGGTATCCATCATCGTCTGGCCAGACACTTTGTGATTTGATCACGGGGATGCCGGAACACGATAACGAGAAAAGAGAACAATATCGGTAACGAGGTAACTAGCATAGTGGACAAGTTGTTGATCCACGGGAATGCCAACATGTCTCACCTCGGGTATTTGTAACATATCGCAAAGCAACAGGAATAGCACACGGCAACTGGAGGTTCACTCGAATATTTATTCGTGTGGGTATAGGGGTCAATATGGGTGTCCACGGCTCCGATGTTGATCATTGATCGGAAGGGGTTCCGGGTCATGTCTATACTTCATCGAACCTATAGGGTCACACGCTTAAGGGTCATCTATCTGCTGAATACTAGACAGGGAGTCTGAGAGAAAATCACCGAAAAAGTTTCGGACACCGAAAAGTTTCGGACAGCGGAATCGTACCGCTGAGAGAGGTCATCGGATAAGTTTCGATGATACCGAAAAGTTGTTTCGGGGTACACCATTAAGTCAAATTGGTTTCGGCACATGCCTTATAATTCTTGGAGGATGCCAGAATCATTCTGGAAGCTTTTTGGAATTTTCTGAGATAAAAACCGGAAATGTTCCGGAGCTGCCGGAGCCACTTCAGATGCGTTTCGCAGATGAAAATCACTAAAACCGGAATTGTTTCGGAACGCGTTGAAAATCATTTTAGTGGGTATTGGAAATGTTCTTAGCCCACATAAATATTTTCAGTTCGATCAGACGCTGAAAAATGTCGTCGTGAATAGTGAAAATCAGCTTTATGGTTACTTTATGGAAAGCCACCTTTTGGGGCTTTGCTCCAAAAGATCTTGGGGATGACATGGATGGATAGGAGCCATTTTTTGGGCCCCTCATGGGGGTGTGGCCGGCCACATGGGGTATCCCCCCTTGGGGACCCTCTTGTTCCTTGGTTTCACTCCTAGGTCCTTGTGGAAGGACTTCATTCATGTGCATTTTGGGTTTTTTGTGAAACTACCCTACCCCCTTGGGATTTCCTATAAATAGAGGTGGAGGGGCAGCCCTCCACACTCATCCCTTGCTCTCATACACATGCCATGCATTATCTGGCTTCTTCTCTCCCTCCCACGAAAAGAGTTTCGTAGAGCCGTAAGGCTGTCTGGGTTCCGGCAGGAACTAGTTCTGGACGGCGAAGCCCTGCCGGATAGATGACACCGTATGTGTGCAACTCTGTAGAGAGATCGTAGTTTCGGTCTTAGTTCGTGAGTGCCTCCCGAAGGGCTGTCCGTGTGACCGTCCGAGTTTCGAAGGTCCTCCCGGAGGGCTGTCCGAGTGACCGTTCGAGTTTCGAAGGTCCTCCCGAAGGGCTGTCTGCGACACCGTCCGGGGGGCTGTTCGACTGCCTCCCGGAGGGCTGTCTGAGGAGCAGATGAGGGTATACATCCTCGCGGTTGGGAGGTTGTAAATCCTAGCTGCGGGGATCTGCACCGCCGATCATCATCGACTCTACTTCCCGCTGCGCTACGAGTCGGTAACGAAAAAGATCAAACCATGTATGCAGTCTCCATAGTGGTCCTGGGCTGGTGCGTAGGTCGGAAAATTTTTGTTTTCTGTCGCGTTCCCCTACAGATCTCGCACGCTGAGCCGTTTCGACGAGGTCGGTGCAGATGTCCGGCTCAGGGCCCGGTTTGCCGATCTTGCCAATGAAAACGTGTATGCCACCAAAGGGGACCCGGTACCCGTACTCGATCGAGCCGGCCTCGGGGCCCCAGCCTGCATCGTCGATGTAGAGCTTGCCGCGAAGACTTTTGGTCATCCGGCCCACAGCGTAACCCTTGAGTCCTCCGAAGCTGCCCTCTAATAATTCGAAACCATCGTGCGATAGCCCCACGGTGGGCGCCAACTATCGTGGTTTTGTCACGGCAGATGTCCTAGAGAAAGGACTTAGTCGTGGAGCCATCGCTATGAGTTAACTTAAAGGGGTTAAAGCAGACAAGGGACGCAAGAGAGTTTATACTGGTTCGGCCCCTTGCGGTGAAGGTAAAAGCCTACGATCCAGTTGTTGTGGGATTGCTTGGGTTTCGATGACCAGGGAGCGAATACGCTTTGCCTGAGTCTCGAGTTGTTATCTGTTGTTCTTGAACCGCCGCCGGGTCGTCCCCTTATATACATGGATTGACGCCCGTCGCTTTACAGAATCCCGAGGCCGGCTCATAAACGTGTCCGGCTCGGTCTCCGCTCTTTCTATCTTACAACACAAGTTTACATATCAATACCGGTTTATGTCTATAGGCCTTAAACCGGCTTTGGGCCCTAGGCCTTCATAAAGCGTCACTGTCTGTCTTCATGGGCTTCAGATATAATGAACTACTTATGGGGTTAACCCGGCCTCTCCTGGCCGGTTTACGCCCAGTGTAATATCCCCAACACTATAGGATGTGGCGCCTCCAAGCTAGGCGCCACACCATCACTTAGTGTTTTTTTGTCCCTCAAACTGGGTCATGTCAGGCACATTTTCAGGCATGCATCACAGAATAAACTGGGTCATGTCAGGCACACCTCTTCAACTTCAACAAAGACAACATTTCTTAGAGTGAGCATCACTTCAAGTTCAACATTACTAAGACATACGATCACTTCAAGTTCAACATTACTAAGAGCTACCACCACTCCAGGTTCAACCACATGACAAGTTCGACAAAAGCAAAATGCCCACTAGGCGAGTTACATAACAAATAGAGGACCACGACTAGTTCCTTGTGCGCTTTTTGGCTCCTCCTCCCCTCCTGTTTGCTATCTTCTTCGCCTTCCTAGGAAGAGCAACACGCTCTGGCTCCGGCTCCGGTTCCTCCGCGTCATCCACATAGTCATCCAAAGCTGCCATCCGCGTGGTGCCGTCCGTCCTTTTGCCTCTTTGGTTGAAGTCTTCAGGTGTGTATTTATTGATTCCCTTCCAAAGCTTTAACTCGTATGCTGACCAAACTTGATAGGTCCCCAAGGTCATATCATCAGGAACCTATTACAACAACAAAAGATATGGAAAAGATAATGTGTGAGGATAAAGTTAGCAATGCATCAATAATTCAATATATGCTCATGCCATACCTCTTGGGTGACCACACCCACATCCTCATCATCCAAAGGATCACCATGGCCAGAAGTGGGATCTGATGGTGTCGCCGACCTAGACCGTTTAGGTGATACATACTCGGGGTCACGACAACCGAAAAGGTTTGATAGCCGCCTTAACTTTTGGCCCTGGCGCTGCAACATGTACAAGTGAATGAGCTATCGAACGTAGCAACACATGTTAAGTGGTAGTTTGAAGGAGACGTGAACCTTAATGAATGCTCGAAGTGCACCTTCCCCATCGCTTTTCCCAATCAGGGTTGTCTCCAGAATAGTCTCGGTCTCATCAGCTGCTTTCTTGATCTGGGCACGCTATGAACAGAAACGGCATTAACGTGTTAGGCAAGCGAACATGTGAATAGTGCGAATGGAAAAGCAAAAGGGGCAAATACCACAAAGTTCATCATTGGAGCTGAAGGGACTGAGTTGCCTTTCCTGACTAATGCGTTGTACTCGTGCTGGGTTAGCTCATCGAAAACGGTGGGATCTTCCAAAATCTCCTCAGCATACACCGGCTTGCATACCTCCACACGGGTACTTGCAACAAACCATGTGAGATAGTTGTTGAACGCCATCGGGCAGTGCTCACGAAACTGGGCTCGTTTTCCAGCCTTAGCTTGCTCCACACTAAGCGCGAACTGTACGACATACTTCCTGTGATGCTTGGCCCAATCCTTGATCTTCCACTGCCTTTTCCTATCCAACCTGCAAGTTAGAAACAGAATATTAGCACCATCGAAACCGCCGAGAAGCTGCTAAGTGCTCAAGGTTAACTATATCTTACGCGTGTAGCAACTTGTCCGTGTCCTCCCACTCCGGCGGGTGTGGCTGGAACAAACCAAACTGGCGGTACACCCAGTGTGGCAGGTGAAGCTCAACCGCCCAGTTGCATATGAGTGGGCACCGCATATGCCAAAAATCCCTATTCCTAGTGCACATCGGATTCAGCCTGAACTCTATAGGGTTACCAAAACTATCCCCTCTTCCATACGACTCCCATTCCACCTGCAAAATAGCATAGAATGCAAAATTGATTTCGAGTTACGATAGAAGCATGAGAATCACTTATGCAATGTCGAGTCACCTGCTCAGCCGTGATCGTGTTCAGCTCGCTCGTGTACAACTTGTACATGACCGAGGGATCATCCATCGTCTCATTTATCACATCGCACTTGTAAGCCCAAGTGGGGAGCCGTAGTGGGTCATCTTTGTCATCCCAATCCTCAAACTTCACGGTCTTCGGTCGTTGATACGTCCATTTTGCATCATGCTTTTATATTGATATTTATTGCATTATGGGCTGTTATTACACATTATGTCACAATCCTTATGCCTATTCTCTCTTATTTTACAAGGTTTACATAAAGAGGGAGAATGCCGGCAGTTGGAATTCTGGGCTGGAAAAGGAGCACATATTAGAGACCTATTCTACACAACTCCAAAAGTCCTGAAACTCCACGGAACTTATTTTTGGAAATAATAAAAAATACTGAGCAAAGAAAATACAAGAGGGGGCCCACACCCTGGCCACGAGGGTGGGGGGCGCGCCCTACCCCCTGGGCGCGCCCCCTGCCTCATGGGCCCCCTGGTGGCCCTCCGATGCCCATCTTCTGCTATATGAAGTCTTTCGTCCGAGAAAAAATCAGAAGCAAGCTTTCGGGACGAGACTCTGCCGCCACGAGGCGGAACCTTGGCGGAACCAATCTAGGGCTCTGGCGGAGCTGTTCTGCCGGGGAAACATCCCTCCGGGAGGGGGAAATCATCGCCATCGTCATCACCAACGATCCTCTCATCGGGAGGGGGCCCATCTTCATCAACATCTTCACCAGCACCATCTCCTCTAAAACCCTAGTTCATCTCTTGTATCCAATCCATGCCTCTAAGTCTGAGATTGGTACCTGTAGGTTGCTAGTAGTGTTGATTACTCCTTGTAGTTGATGCTAGTTGGTTTACTTGGTGGAAGATCATATGTTCAGATCCATTATGCATATTAATACCCCTCTAATTATGAACATGAATATGCTTTGTGAGTAGTTACGTTTGTTCCTGAGGACATGGGAGAAGTCTTGCTATTAGTAGTCATGTGAATTTGGTATTCGTTCGATATTTTGATGAGATGTATGTTGTCTCTCCTCTAGTGGTGTCATGTGAACGTCGACTACATGACACTTCACCATTGTTTGGGCCTAGAGGAAGGCATTGGGAAGTAATAAGTAGATGATGGGTTGCTAGAGTGACAGAAGCTTAAACCCTAGTTTATGCGTTGCTTCGTAAGGGGCTGATTTGGATCCATATGTTTCATGCTATGGTTAGGTTTACCTTAATACTTCTTTTGTAGTTGCGGATGCTTGCAATAGGAGTTAATAATAAGTGGGATGCTTGTCCAAGTAAGGACAGCACCCAAGCACCGGTCCACCCACATATCAAATTATCAAAGTACCAAACGTGAATCATATGAACGTGATGAAAACTAGCTTGACGATAATTCCCATGTGTCCTCGGGAGCGTTTTCCTTCATATAAGAAATTGTCCAGGCTTGTCCTTTGCTACAAAAAGGATTGGGCCACCTTGCTGCACTTTATTTACACTTTTTACTTGTTACTCGTTACAAATTACCTTATCACAAAACTATCTGTTACCGATAATTTCAGTGCTTGCAGAGAATACCTTACTGAAAAACTGCTTGTCATTTCCTTTTGCTCCTCGTTGGGTTCGACACTCTTACTTATCGAGAGGACTACGATAGATCCCCTATACTTGTGGTCATCAAGACTCTTTTCTGGCGCCTTTTCCGGGGAGTGAAGCGCCTTTGGTAAGGAAAAATTTATATAGTGTGCTGAAATTTACTGTCACTTGTTACTATGGAAAGTAATCCTTTGAGGGCTTGTTCGGGGTATCTTCACCTCGACCAGTCGAGCAAAGAGTTGCTCCTCAACCTACTGAAAATGAAAATGTTTACTTCGCAATTCCTTCGGGTATGATAGAGAAACTGCTAGCTAATCCGTTTGCAGGAGAGGGAACATTGCATCCCGATTTACACTTAATCTATGTGGATGAAGTTTGTGGATTATTTAAGCTTGCAGGTATGCTCGATGATGTTATCAAGAAGAAGGTCTTCCATTTATCTTTGAAGGGAGATGCATTGACATGGTATAGGCTATGTGATGATATGGGATCATGGGACTACAAACGATTGAAATTGGAATTTCATCAGAAGTTTTACCCTATGCATCTTGTTAATCATGATCGTAATTATATATATAATTTTTGGCCTCGCAAAGGAGAAAGCATCGCTCAAGCTTGGGGGAGGCTTAAGTCAATGTTATATTCATGCCCCAATCATGAGCTCTCAAGAGAAATGATTATTCAAAAAATTTATGCTTGGCTTTCTGACAACAATCGCTCCATGCTCGATACTTCTTGTACTGTTTCTTTTGTGATGAAGACTATTGAATTCAAATGGAATTTAGTGGAAAGAATTAAACGCAACTTTGAAGATTGGGATCTCGACGAAGGTACGGAGTCAGGTATAACACCTAGGTTTGATTGTGTTAAATCTTTTATGGACACCGATGTTTTCCGTAAATTTAGCACTAAATATGGACTTGACTCTGAGATAGTAGCTTCTTTCTGTGAATCCTTTGCTACTCTTGTTGATCTCCCTAAGGAGAAGTGGTTTAAATATCATCCTCCCATAGAAGTAAAAGTAGTTGAACCTATTAAAGTTGAAGAAAAGACTATCACTTATAATGATCCTATTGTTCCTACTACTTATGTTGAGAAACCACCTTTTCCTGTTAGGATAAGGGATCATGCTAAAGCTTCAACTGTAGTCAACAAAAGTAATTTTAGGACACACAAACCTCCTGAGCAAGTTAAAGTTGAACCTAATATTGCTATGGTTAAAGACCTCTTGGCTGATAATATTGATGGGCATGTCATTTACTTCTGTGATGAGACTGCTAGAATTGCTAAACCTGGTGCTAAAGATAAACATAGACCTGTGGTAGGCATGCCTGTTGTTTCTGTTAAAATAGGAGATCATTGTTATCATGGCTTATGTGATATGGGTGCTAGTGCTAGTGCAATACCTATTTCTTTACATCAAGAAATTATGCATGATATTGCACCTGCTGAGTTATAAGAAATTGATGTCACCATTAAGCTCGCCAATAGAGATACAATTTCACAAATTGGGATTGTTAGAGATGTTGAGGTCTTGTGTGGGAAAGCTAAATATCCTGCTGATTTCTTGTTCTTGGTTCCCCACAAGATAGCTTTTGTCCCATTATATTTGGTAGACCCTTCTTGAATACTGTTAATGCTAAGATAGATTGCAAGAAGGATGTTGTTACTATTGGTTTGGATGATATGTCTCATGAGTTTATTTTTTCTAAATTTCGCAGACAACCTCGTGATGAGGAATTGCCTAGTAAAGATGAAATTATTGGTCTTGCTTCTATTGCCGTACCTCCTAGTGATCCTTTAGAACAATATTTGCTAGACCATGAAAATGATATGTTTATGAATGAAAGAAGGGAAATAGATGAAGTATTCTTTAAACAGGGACCTATTCTGAAACACAATTTGCCTGTTGAAATCCTAGGGGATCCTCCTCCACCCAAGGGTGATCCCGTGTTTGAGCTTAAACCATTACCTGATACTCTTAAATATGCTTATCTTGATGAAAAGAAGATATATCCTGTTATTATTAGTGCTAACCTTTCAGAGAAGGAGGAAGAAAAATTATTGAAAACTCTGAAGAAGCACCGTGCTGCTATTGGATATACTCTAGATGATCTTAAGGGCATTAGTCCCACTCTATGCCAACACAAAATAAATTTGGAGAAAGATGCCAAACCAGTTATTGATCATCAACGACGGCTGAATCCTAAGATGAAAGAAGTGGTAAGAAAGGAAATACTAAAGCTCCTTGAGGCAGGTATAATTTATCCCGTTGCTGATAGTCAGTGGGTAAGTCCTGCCCATTGTGTCCCTAAGAAGGGAGGTATTACTGTCCTTCCTAATGATAAAGATGAATTGATTCCGCAAAGAATTATTACAGGTTATAGGATGGTAATTGATTTCCGCAAATTCAATAAAGCTACTAAAAAAGATCATTACCCTTTACCTTTTATTGATCAAATGCTAGAAAGATTATCCTAACATACACATTTTTGCTTTCTAGATGGTTACTATGGTTTCTCTCAAATACCTGTGTCAACTGATGATCAAGCAAAGACCATTTTTACTTGCCCTTTCGGTACTTTTGCTTATAGACGTATGCCTTTTGGTTTATGTAATGCACCTGCTACCTTTCAAAGATGCATGATGGCTATATTTTCTGACTTTTGTGAAAAGATATGTGAGGTTTTCATGGACGATTTCTCCGTTTATGGATCCTCTTTTGATGATTGCTTGAGCAACCTTGATCGAGTTTTGCAGAGATGTGAAGAAACTAATCTTGTCTTGAATTGGGAGAAGTGCCACTTTATGGTTAATGAAGGCATTGTTTTGGGGCATAAAATTTCTGAAAAAGGTATTGAAGTTGATAAAGCTAAAGTTGATGCTATTGAAAAGATGCCATGTCCTAAGGACATCAAAGGTATAAGAAGTTTCCTTGGTCATGCCGGTTTTTATAGGAGGTTCATTAAGGACTTCTCAAAAATTTCTCGGCCTCTGACTAATCTATTACAAAAAGATATACCTTTGTCTTTGATGATGATTGTGTAGAAGCATTTGAAATACTTAAGAAAGCATTAATCTCTGCACCTATCGTTCAGCCACCTGATTGGAATTTACCTTTTGAAATTATGTGTGATGCTAGCGATTATGCTGTAGGTGCTGTTCTAGGGCAAAGAGTTGATAAGAAATTAAATGTTATTCAATATGCTAGTAAAACTCTAGACAATGCCCAGAGAAATTATGCCACTACTGAAAAAGAATTCTTAGCAGTTGTATTTGCTTGTGATAAGTTCAGACCTTATATTGTTGATTCTAAAGTAACTATTCACACTGATCATGCTGCTATTAAATATCTTATGGAAAAGAAAGATGCTAAACCTAGACTTATTAGATGGGTTCTCTTGCTACAAGAATTTGATTTACATATTATTGATAGAAAGGGAGCTGAGAACCCCGTTGCAGATAACTTGTCTAGGTTAGAAAATGTTCTTGATGACCCACTACCTATTGATGATAGCTTTCCTGATGAACAATTAAATGTCATAAATGCTTCTCGTACTGCTCCATGGTATGCTGATTATGCTAATTACATTGTTGCTAAATTTATACCACCTAGTTTCACATACCAGCAAAAGAAAAAGTTTTTCTATGATTTAAGACATTACTTCTGGGATGACCCACATCTTTATAAAGAAGGAGTAGATGGTGTTATTAGGCGTTGTGTACCTGAGCATGAACAGGAACAGATCCTACGCAAGTGTCACTCCGAGGCTTATGGAGGGCACCACGCTGGAGATAGAACTGCACATAAGGTATTGCAATCCGGTTTTTATTGGCCTACTCTCTTCAAGGATGCTCGTAAGTTTGTCTTATCTTGTGATGAATGTCAAAGAATTGGTAACATTAGTAGACGTCAAGAAATGCCTATGAATTATTCACTTGTTATTGAACCATTTGACGTTTGGGGCTTTGATTATATGGGACCTTTTCCTTCCTCTAATGGGTATACACATATTTTAGTTGCTGTTGATTACGTTACTAAGTGGGTAGAAGCTATTCCAACTAGTAGTGCTGATCATAACACCTCTATTAAGATGCTTAAAGAAGTTATTTTTCCGAGGTTTGGAGTCCCTAGATATTTAATGACTGATGGTGGTTCACATTTTATTCATGGTGCTTTTCGTAAAATGCTTGCTAAGTATGATGTTAATCATAGAATTGCATCTCCTTATCACCCACAGTCTAGTGGTCAAGTAGAATTGAGTAATAGAGAGCTCAAATTAATTTTGCAAAAGACTGTTAATAGATCTAGAAAGAATTGGTCCAAGAAACTTGATGATGCATTATGGGCCTATAGAACTGCATATAAAAATCCTATGGGTATGTCTCCGTATAAAATGGTTTATGGAAAAGCATGTCATTTACCTCTCAAACTAGAACATAAGGCATACTGGGCCATTAAAGAGCTCAATTATGATTTCAAACTTGCCGGTGAGAAGAGGCTATTTGACATTAGCTCACTTCATGAATGGAGAACCCAAGCCTATGAGAATGCCAAGTTGTTTAAAGAAAAAGTTAAAAGATGGCATGACAAAAGGATACAAAAGCGCGAGTTTAATATAGGTGATTATGTATTGTTATACAACTCTCATTTAAGATTTTTTGCAGGAAAACTTCTCTCTAAATGGGAAGGTCCTTACGTTATCGAGGAGGTCTATCGTTCCGGTGCCATAAAAATCAACAACTTCGAAGGCACAAATCCGAAGGTGGTGAACGGTCAAAGAATCAAACATTATATCTCAGGTAATCCAATAATTGTTGAAACTAATGTTATTGAAACCGTAACACCGGAGGAATACATAAGGGACACTTTCCAGAATGTTTCAGACTCCGAAAAGGAATAGGTATGTGGTACGGTAAGTAAACCGACTCCAAAATAGTTCTAATGGCAAATTTTCTCCGTTTTGGAATATTTAGAAAAATAGGAAAATAAAAAGTAGTCCGGGAAGGACATGAGGCTTCCACGAGGGTGGGAGGCGCGCCCTACCCCCCTGGGCGCGCCCCCTGCCTCGTGGGCACCTCGTGTGCTCTCCGGACTCCGTTTTCTTGCACGATACTTCTTTTGGTCGGTAAAAATTCATTATATAACCTCCAGAAGGTTTTGACTCCTGTATCACGCAAATATCCTCTGTTTTCGTTTCGAGCTGTTTCTGCCGCAGATTAGAGAAAGATGTCTTCTCAATAGTCGGTCGGGGAGAGTCGGGTGTCTCATCCGACACCGGGACCAGGAACAAACAGCGATGCCGACCACTTTGGGCCAGCAACGGAGGAAGAGATGGCGGCCGATTTGAAAAGGATAGATGCCATGGAGGAGGATCAAGAAGTCACTTCTCGTTACCGTACCGGATTCACGATGGGGGAACTACAGAGCTCGGCTATTCCAAACTCGGTTATCCCTTCCAATGTTAGATTTCTTTCTTATGAAATTATGAAGAAGAGTGTTACTTGTTCTCCCGCAGCTATGCAACATCCATGGGTACAAGGAGCTTTAACCGTCACGGGTAAGCTCCGTAAGGAGATAATGGGTCTCAAGGAGCAACTCAATAAACTCGAGGAAGAGAATCGTATCCTGAGGAGTATCATCGCCAAGAATGTCACACTACCACCTCCGAAGAAAGAGATATAATCACATGGGTATGGGCACTCCCCTTGGCAACTGCCAAGCTTGGGGGAGGTGCCCCGGTATCGTATCACCATCACACTCCTGTCTTTACCGTTTTTCTTAGTTCGATCCTTTTGGTAATATCTTGATCTAGTAGAATAAAAGTTTTTGGTATGATCTAGTTTTGAGTATTGCTTTATGAACCCTCTATGTAATCGAGTCCGTGAGCTATATAATAAAGATTAGTGTTGAGTCAAGGGCTTGATTATCTTGCTATGATCTTGAGGAAATAAAAGAAAAAGAAAGAATAAAAAGAAACAAAGAGATCATATTGATCTTATGGATAGTAATGACTTCACATATAAAGAATATGATGATTAAAAGTTGTTGAGAGTTGACAAACATAGTTCTGGTCATCGCTGCAGTTAATAGCAAGTAATAAAGAAAGAGAGGTTTCACATATAAATATGCTATCTTGGACATCTTTTATGATTGTGAGCACTCACTAAAATATGACATGCTAAAGAGTTGATGTTGGACAAGGAAGACAACTTAATGGGTTATGTTTTCTTATATCTGAATAAAGTATATTGTCATGGATCATCCAACATGTTGAGCTTGCCTTTCTCCCTCATGCTAGCCAATTCTTTGCACCAAGTAGAGATACTACTTGTGCTTCCAAATACCCTTAAACCCAGTTTTGCCATGAGAGTCCACCATATCTACCTATGGATTGAGTAAGATCCTTCAAGTAAGTTGTCATCGGTGCAAGCAATAAAAATTGCTCTCTAAATATGTATGACTTATTAGTGTGGGAGAAAATAAGCTTTATACGATCTTGTGATGTGGAAGAAATAAAAGCGACGGACTGCATAATAAAGGTCCATATCACAAGTGGCAATATAAAGTGACGTTCTTTTGCATTAAGATTTCGTGCATCCAACCATGAAAGCGCATGACAACCTCTGCTTCCCTCTGTGAAGGGCCTATCTTTTACTTTTATCTTCTACCTTATGCAAGAGTCATGGTGATCTTCACCTTTCCTTTTTACATTTTATCCTTTGGCAAGCACATTGTGTTGGAAAGATCCTGATATATATATATATATATATATATATATATATATATATATATATATATATATATATATCTAATTGGATGTAAGTTAGCATGATCTATTATTGTTGACATTACCCTTGAGGTAAAAGGTTGGGAGGCGAAACTATAAGCCCCTATCTTTCTCTGTGTCCGATTAAAACTCCGTAACCACAAGTATTGCAGGAGTGTTAGAAATTGTGAAAGACTAAATGATAGTTGAGTATGTGGACTTGCTGAAAAGCTCTTATATTGACTCTTTCCGATGTTATGATAAATTGCAATTGCTTCAATGACTGAGATTATAGTTTGTTAGTTCTTAATGAAGTTTCTGATTCATACTTGACATTGTGAATAGGTTATTACTTGAGCATAAGAAATCATATGACAATATCCATATATGTTGCTTTTTTAAGAATGATCATGATGCCCTCATGTCTGTATTTTATTTTATCGACACCTCTATCTCTAAACATGTGGACATATTTATCGTTATTGGCTTCCGCTTGAGGACAAGCGAGGTCTAAGCTTGGGGGACTTGATACGTCTATTTTGCATCATGCTTTTATATTGATATTTATTGCATTATGGGCTGTTATTACACATTATGTCACAATACTTATGCCTATTCTCTCTTATTTTACAAGGTTTACATAAAGAGGGAGAATGCCGGCAGCTGAAATTCTGGGCTGGAAAAGGAGCAAATATTAGAGACCTATTCTGCACAACTCCAAAAGTCCTGAAACTCCACGGAAGTTATTTTTGGAAATAATAAAAAATACTGAGCAAAGAAAATACCAGAGGGGCCCACACCCTGGCCACGAGGGTGGGGGCGCGCCCCTGCCTCGTGGGCCCCCTGGTGGCCCTCCGGTGCCCATCTTCTGCTATATGAAGTCTTTCGTCCGAGAAAAAATCAGAAGCAAGCTTTCGGGACGAGACTCTGCCGCCACGAGGCAGAATCTTGGCGGAACCAATCTAGGGCTCTGGCGGAGCTGTTCTGCCGGGGAAACTTCCCTCCGGGAGGGGGAAATCATCGCCATCGTCATCACCAACGATCCTCTCATCGGGAGGGGCCCCATCTTCATCAACATCTTCACCAGCACCATCTCCTCTAAAACCCTAGTTCATCTCTTGTATCCAATCCATGCCTCTAAGTTTGAGATTGGTACCTGTAGGTTGCTAGTAGTGTTGATTAATCCTTGTAGTTGATGCTAGTTGGTTTACTTGGTGGAAGATCATATGTTCAGATCCATTATGCATATTAATACCCCTCTGATTGTGAACATGAATATGCTTTGTGAGTAGTTACGTTTGTTCCTGAGGACATGGGAGAAGTCTTGCTATTAGTAGTCATGTGAATTTGGTATTCGTTCGATATTTTGATGAGATGTATGTTGTCTCTCCTCTAGTGGTGTCATGTGAACGTCGACTACATGACACTTCACCATTGTTTGGGCCTAGAGGAAAGCATTGGTAAGTAATAAGTAGATGATGGGTTGCTAGAGTGACAGAAGCTTAAATCCTAGTTTATGCGTTGCTTCGTAAGGGGCTGATTTTGATCCATATGTTTCATGCTATGGTTAGGTTTACCTTAATACTTCTTTTGTAGTTGCGGATGCTTGCAATAGGAGTTAATCATAAGTGGGATGCTTGTCCAAGTAAGGACAGCACCCAAGCACCGGTCCACCCACATATCAAATAATCAAAGTACCGAACGCGAATCATATGAACGTGATGAAAACTAGCTTGACGATAATTCCCATGTGTCCTCGGGAGCGTTTTCCTTGATATAAGAAATTGTCCAGGCTTGTCCTTTGCTACAAAAAGGATTGGGCCACCTTGCTGCACTTTATTTACACTTTTTACTTGTTACTCGTTACAAATTACCTTATCACAAAACTATCTGTTACCGATAATTTCCGTGCTTGCAGAGAATACCTTACTGAAAACCGCTTGTCATTTCCTTCTGCTCCTCGTTGGGTTCGACACTCTTACTTATCGAAAGGACTACGATAGATCCCCTATACTTGTGGGTCATCAGTCGTCCAACCGGCAATCGCTCCCAGCTCCATATAGATAGTGCGAGCATACAACCACCAATACCTCCAGATTTCCTACAACAGGCGTCATCCAACTGCACATAAAAGAGAACATGATTGAATTAACAGGAAGATCACATTGAGAATGTACCAATGTAGTGAAAAAGAAACAACTTTGTACCTATCTATACAAGTAAGCCAGTGTCGCCGAACCCCAACTCCATTTGCTATCGAAGACGGTCAACGCCTTCAGCCACATCCATGGAGCATTCTTGCCTGTGCCATTAGCAAACATAGTCCTGGATATAATGTACCACATGTAGACACGAGCAAATGTCTTGAACTCATCCTCATTAGCTTCCTCGGGACAAGTACCAAAGTTCCATGCAATCCAGCTGAAAGGAGCACCGGCTGCGACTCTTTCCTTCTTCTTGTCTTCTGCTGCTGGTTCCGGAGGCTCCGGAGAAACCATACCGATAAGGGCATGCATCTGCGTGCGCCACCCATCAGAATCGGTGCTCATACATAGAGGATTGCCCTCGATAGGAAGACCGGCGATCATAGCAATATCCTGGAGCATCACGGTCATCTCCCCGGTCCGAAGATGGAAACTATGTGTCTCCGGCCTCCAACGATCAACAAGCGCGGTGATTGTTGCAGAATTGAGGGGTGGCGTCGACCAGCTGACCAACTAAATGAAAGGGAGGAGTCCTGTCTCCCTTACATACGGTGTGTATCGCTCATCATAGCGCATCCCCCGAAGGTTGACCCCGTGAGACCGATTCTTCAGAGCTTTAAGCTCCTACAAACAAGTAAGTCAGAAAATTACATATGGGGCATTTGTGTTTGAAATAAACACGAAATTCATAATACCAGCCAATTTGATTATTACCCACTGCTCCACCGACATAGCGTACGACCGGTGTTGATGGTCCCAGTGATCATCGAGAAGCCAAACCATCCTAATAATTTCAAACAAAGCTTTCTTGTCAACACGATTATCTTCTGAATAAAAATAAACTAAAGTATGCCTACTATATGCAAAATTCAAAGCACATGTATCCAAATCATTCTTGTCAATACAAATATAATTTCAATACACAAAACTAGGCCTACTTCATGCAACATTCAATACAAATATATTTTCCATAGAAATAACATGTCAACCTATGTATCCAAACCATATCTTTTCAATAAAATCAACTAAACTAGGGTTGCAAAATTAGGTATCTAATACATGCTAGATTCTAATACATGCAACATTCTAATCTAACAAGGGTTCCCCAAATCTAATACATGCAAGATTCAAACAAAGGTTCCCCAAATCTTCATAATAGCATACATTCTATGGATAGAAGGGGATCGGAGAAGAGTACCTTCTAGGATGGATCGGTGAAGGAATCCACGGACCAAATCGTAAGATCTGAAGGATTTGGGAGAGAGGATTGAGAGGGGGAGAGGAGAGGGCCATCGCCGCCGCTTCTTCTGTAACTGGTGCAATGGGGTGGGTGGGGGAGGAGAGGGTCGCGGCGGCTGCATCTAAGTCACCGTGCAGCGCCCGAGCGCTAGGCGCTGCACATTACGTGTGTGGCGCCTAGCTCGGAGGCGCTGCACTGCTTGGTGCGGGCCCAGGGGCTGCCACAGTGGACAAGGTGCAACGCCCCTGATACGTCTCCAACGTATCTATAATTTTTGATTGTTCCATGCTATATTATATTCTGTTTTGGATGTTTAATGGGCTTTATTATACACTTTTATATTATTTTTGGGACTAACCTATTAACCGGAGGCCCAGCCCAAATTGCTGTTTTTTTGCCTATTTCAGTGTTTCGCAGAAAAAGAATATCAAACGGAGTCCAAACGGAATGAAACCTTCGGGAACGTGATTTTCGGAACAAACGTGATCCAGAGGACTTGGAGTCTACGTAAATCAATGAACAAGGAGAGCACGAGGCAGGGGGCGCGCCTCCACCCTCGTGGGGCCCATGTTGCTCCACCGACGTACTTCTTCCTCCTATATATACCTACGTACCCCAAACCATCAGAAGCATCCACGAAAACCTAGCTCCACCGCCGTAACCTTCTGTACCCGTGAGATCCCATCTTGGGGCCTTTTCCGGCGTCCTGCCGGAGGGGGCATTGATCACGGAGGGCTTCTACATAAACACCATAGCCTCTTCCATAATGTGTGAGTAGTTTACCTCAGACCTTCGGGTCCATAGTTATTAGCTAGATGGCTTCTTCTCTCTCTTTGGATCTCAATAGAAATTTCTCCTTGATTCTCTTGGAGATCTATTTGATGTAACTCTTCTTTTGCGGTGTGTTTGTCGAGACCGATGAATTGTGGGTTTATGATCAAGATTATCTATGAACAATATTTGAATCTTCTCTGAATTCTTTTATGTATGATTGGTTATCTTTGCAAGTCTTTTCGAATTATCAGTTTGGTTTGGCCTACTAGATTGATCTTTCTTGCAATGGGAGAAGTGTTTAGCTTTGGGTTAAATCTTGCGGTGCTCGATCCCAGTGACAGAAAGGGAAACGACACGTATTGTATTGTTGCCATCGAGGATAACAAGATGGGGTTTATATTATATTGCATGAGTTTATCCCTCTACATCATGTCATCTTACTTAAAGCATTACTCTGTTCTTATGAACTTAATACTCTAGATGCATGCTGGATAGCGGTCGATGTGTGGAGTAATAGTAGTAGATGCAGAATCGTTTCGGTCTACTTGTCGCGGACGTGATTCCTATATACATGATCATACCTAGATATTCTCATAACTATGCTCATTTCTATCAATTGCTCGACAGTAATTTGTTCACCCACCGTAATACTTATGCTCTTGAGAGAAGCCACTAGTGAATCCTATGGCCCCCGGGTCTATTCTCCATCATATTAATCTTCCAACACTTAGTTATTTTTATTGCCGTTTATTTTACTTTGCATCTTTATCATAAAAATACCAAAAATATTATCTTACCATATCTATCAGATCTCACTCTCGTAAGTGACCGTGAAGGGATTGACAACCCCTTTTTCGCGTTGGTTGCGAGGTTCTTATTTGTTTGTGTAGGTGCGCGGGACTTGTGCGTGATCTCCTACTGGATTGATACCTTGGTTCTCAAAAACTGAGGGAAATACTTACGCTACTTTACTGCATCACCCTTTCCTCTTCAAGGGAAAACCAACGCAGTGCTCAAGAGGTAGCAAGAAGGATTTCTGGCGCCATTGCTGGGGAGATTGAAGCCATGTCAAGTCAAGAAATACCAAGTACCCATCACAAACCCTTATCCCTCACATTACATTATTTGCCATTTGCCTCTCGTTTTCCTCTCCCCCACTTCACCCTTGCCGTTTTATTCGCCCTCTCCTTTCCGTTCGCCTTTTTTTCGCTTGCTTCTTGTTTGCTCGTGTGTTGGATTGCTTGCTTGTCACGATGGCTCAAGACAATACTAAATTGTGTGACTTTACCAATACCAACAACACTAATTTTCTTAGCACTCCGATTGCTCCTCTTACCGATGCTGAATCTTGTGAAATTAATGCTGCTTTGTTGAATCTTGTCATGAAAGATCAATTCGCCGGCCTTCCTAGTGGACAATGATATTGTTAAAGAAGAAAGATGTGGACAATGATATTGTTAAAGAAGAAAGATGTGGAAAATGATATTGTTAAAGAAGAAAGATCAATTCGCCGGCCTTCCTTGTGGACTTTAAGCTTCGTTGATTTGTGTGATATGCAAAAGAAGAAAGATGTGGACAATGATATTGTTAAATTGAAGCTATTTCCTTTTTCTCTTAGAGATCGTGCTAAAGTTTGGTTTTCGTCTTTGCCTAAAAATAGTATTTATTCATGGAATAAGTGCAAAGATGTTTTTATCTCTAAGTATTTTCCTCCCGCTAAAATCATCTCTCTTAGAAACGATATCATGAATTTTAAGCAACTTGATCATGAACATGTTGCACAAGCTTGGGAGAGGATGAAATTAATGATACGTAATTGCCCTACACATGGTTTGAATCTTTGGATGATTATACAAAAAAATTATGCCTGATTGAATTTTGCTTCTAGAAACCTTTTAGATTCGGCCGCGGGAGGCACTTTTATGGAAATCACTTTAGGAGAAGCTACTAAACTCCTAGATAATATTATGGTTAATTATTCTCAATGGCACACCGAAAGATCTACTAATAAAAAACTGCATGCGATAGAAGAAATTAATGTGTTGAGTGGAAAGATGGATGAACTCATGAAATTATCTGCTACTAAAAGTGTTTCTTCTGATCCTAATGATATGCCTTTGTCTACTTTGATTGAGAATAATAATGAATCTATGGATGTAAACTTTGTTGGTAGGAATAATTTTGGTAACAATGCGTATAGAGGAAACTATAATCCTAGGCCGTTCCCTAGTAATTCCTCTAATAACTATGGTAATTCCTACAACAATTCTTATGGAAATTTTAATAAGATGCCCTCTGAATTTGAGACTAGTGTTAAGGAGTTTATGAATTCACAAAAGAATTTCAATGCTTTGCTTGAAGAAAAATTGCTTAAAGTTGAAGAATTGGCTAGGAACGTTGATAAAATTTCTCTTGATGTTGATTCTTTGAAACTTAGATCTATTCCACCTAAGCATGATATCAATGAGTCTCTCAAAGCGATGAGAATTTCCATTGATGAGTGCAAAGAAAGAACCGCTAGGATGCGTGCTAAGAAAGATTGCTTTGTGAAAGCGTGTTCTTCTAATTTTTATGAGAATAAAGATGAAGATCTAAAAGTTATTGATGTGTCCCCTATTAAATCTTTGTTTTGCAATATGAATCTTGATAATGATGGGACTGGAGATGAGTTACCTTTACCTAGAAGGCGCCCCAAAAATTCGGAGTTTTTAGATCTTGATGATAAAATTGGTAAAAGTGGGATTGAAGAAGTCAAAACTTTAGATATCAATGAACCCACTATTTTGGATTTCAAGGAATTTAATTATGATAATTGCTCTTTGATAGATTGTATTTCCTTGTTGCAGTCCGTGCTAAATTCTCCGCATGCTTATAGTCAAAATAAAGCTTTTACCAAACATATCGTTGATGCTTTAATGCAATCTTATGAAGAAAAACATGAGTTGGAAGTTTCTATCCCTAGAAAACTTTATGATGAGTGGGAACCTACTATTAAAATTAAAATTAAAGATCATGAATGCTATGCTTTGTGTGATTTGGGTGCTAGTGTTTCCACGATTCCAAAAACTTTGTGTGATTTGTTAGGTTTCCGCGAATTTGATGATTGCTCTTTAAACTTGCACCTTGCGGATTCCACTATTAAGAAACCTATGGGAAGAATTAATGATGTTCTTAGTGTTGCAAATCGGAACTATGTGCCCGTAGATTTTATTGTTCTTGATATAGATTGCAATCCTTCATGTCCTATTATTCTTGGTAGACCTTTCCTTAGAACGATTGGTGCAATTATTGATATGAAGGAAGGGAATATTAGATTCCAATTTCCACTAAGGAAAGGCATGGAACACTTCCCTAGAAAGAAAATAAAATTACCTTACGAATCTATTATGAGAGCCACTTATGGATTGCCTTCCAAAGATGACAATACCTAGATCTATCCTTGCTATTATGCCTAGCTAGGGGCGTTAAACAATAGCGCTTGTTGGGAGGCAACCCAATTTTATTTTTGCTTTTTGCTTTTTGCTTCTGTTTAGGAACAAATCTTTGATCTAGCCTCTGGTTAGATTTGTTTTTGTGTTTTATTTAGTGTTTGTGCCAAGTTAAACCTATAGGAACTTCTTGGATAATAGTTATTTGATCTTGCTGAAAATTCCGGAAACTTTCTGTTTACGAAAACAATTGTTTAAAATCACCAGAACGTGATAAAATATTGATTCCAATTGCAGAAGATCAATAAAAAAAATATTTAGGTCTTCCTATTTTTGAAGAATTGTTTGAGTTCCGGAAGTTTGCGTTAGTTACAGATTACTACAGACTGTTCTGTTTTTGACAGATTCTGTTTTTCGTGTGTTGTTTGCTTATTTTGATGAATCTATGGCTAGTAAAACAGTTTATAAACCATAGAAAAGTTGGAATACAGTAGGTTTAACACCAATATAAATAAAGAATGAGTTCATTACAGTACCTTGAAGTGGTGTTTTGTTTTCTTTCGCTAACGGAGCTCACGAGATTTTCTGTTGAGTTTTGTGTTGTGAAGTTTTCAAGTTCTGCGTAAAAGATTTGATGGATTATGGAACAAGGAGTAGCAAGAGCCTAAGCTTGGGAATGCCCATGGCACCCCAAGATAATCTAAGGACACCAAAAAGCCAAAGCTTGGGGATGCCCCGGAAGGCATCCCCTCTTTCATCTTCGTCCATCGGTAACTTTACTTGGAGCTATATTTTTATTCACCACATGATATGTGTTTTGCTTGGAGCGTCTTGTATGATTTGAGTCTTTTTTTAGTTTTCCAGAATCATCCTTGCTGTACACACCTTTGAGAGAGACACACATGATTCAGAAATTATTAGAATAGTCTATGTGCTTCACTTATATCTTTTGAGCTATATAGTTTTTGCTCTAGTGCTTCACTTATATCTTTTAGAGCACAGTAGTGGATTTGTTTTATAGAAACTATTGTTCTCTTATGCTTCACTTATATTATTTTGAGAGTCCTACAAAACAGCATGGTAATTTGCTTTAATTATGATAGGCATCCAAGATTAGTAAAAAAAATTCTTGTGAGTGTGATGAATACTATGAGAAGTTTGATGCTTGATAATTGTCTTGAGATATGAAGATGGTGATATTAGAGTCATGCTAGTTGAGTAGTTGTGTATTTGAGGAATACTTGTGTTAAAGTTTGTGATTCCCGTAGCATGCACGTATGGTGAACCGTTATGTGATGAAGTCGGAGCATGATTTATTTATTGATTGTCTTCCTTATGAGTGGCGGTTGGGGACGAGCGATGGTCTTTTCCTACCAATCTATTCCCCTAGGAGCATGCGCGTAATACTTTGCTTTGATAAATTGTAGATTTTTGCAACAAGTATATGAGTTCTTTATGACTAATGTTGAGTCCATGGATTATACGCACTTCCTTCCTTCCACCATTGCTAGCCTCTCTAATACCGCGCTCTTTTCACCGGTATCATACACCCACCATATACCTTCCTCAAAACAGCCACCATACCTACCTATCATGGCATTTCCATAGCCATTCCGAGATATATTGCCATGCAACTTACCACCGTTCCGTTTACTATGACACGCTTCATCATTGTCATTTTGCTTTGCATGATCATGTAGTTGACATCGTATTTGTGGCAAAGCCACCATTCATAATTCTTTTATACATGTCACTCTTGATTCATTGCATATCCCGGTACACCGCCGGAGGCATTCACATAGAGTCATATTTTGTTCTAAGTTTTGAGTTGTAATTCTTGAGTCGTAAAGAAAATAAAAGTGTGATGATCATCATTATTAGAGCATTGTCCCAAGTGAGGAAAGGATGATGGAGACCATGATTCCCCCATAAGTCGGGATGAAACTCCGGACTAAAAAAAGGGGGGGCATAAAAAAAGAGAAAAGGCCAAACAAAAAAAATGAGAGAAAAGAGAGAAGGGACAATGCTACTGTCCTTTTACCACACTTGTGCTTCAAAGTAGCACCATGATCTTCATGATAGAGAGTCTCCTATGTTATCACTTTCATATACTACTGGGAATTTTTCATTATAGAACTTGGCTTGTATATTCCAATGATGGGCTTCCTCAAAATGCCCTAGGTCTTCGTGAGCAAGCGAGTTGGATGCACACCCACTTAGTTTCTTTTGTTGAGCTTTCGTATACTTATAGCTCTAGTGCATCCATTGCATGGCAATCCCTACTCACTCCTATTGATATCTATTAATGGGCATCTCCATAGCCCGTTGATACGCCTAGTTGATGTGAGACTATCTTCTCCTTTTTTTGTCTTCTCCACAACCACCATTCTATTCCACATATTGTGCTATGTCCATGGCTCACGCTCATGTATTGCGTGAAGATTGAAAAGTTTGAGAACACCAAAAGTATGAAACAATTGCTTGGCTTGTCATTGGGGTTGTGCATGATTAAATACTTTATGTGATGAAGATAGAGCATAGCCAGACTATATGATTTTGTAGGGATAACTTTCTTTGGCCATGTTATTTTGAGAAAACATAATTGCTTAGTTAGTATGCTTGAAGTATTATTATTTTTATGTCAATATTAAACTTTTGTCTTGAATCTTTCGGATCTGAACATTCATACCACAATTAAGAGAATTACATTGAAAATTATGCTAAGACGCATTCCACATCAAAAATTCTCTTTTTATCATTTACCTACTCGAGGAAAAGTAGGAATTAAGCTTGGGGATGCTTGATACGTCTTCAACGTATCTATAAGTTTTGATTGTTCCATGCTATATTATATTCTGTTTTGGATGTTTAATGGGCTTTATTATACACTTTTATATTATTTTTGGGCCTAACCTATTAACCGGAGGCCCAACCCAAATTGCTGTTTTTTGCCTATTTCAGTGTTTCGCAGAAAAATAATATCAAACGGAGTCCAAACGGAATGAAACCTTCGGGAACGTGATTTTCGGAACAAACGTGATCCAGAGGACTTGGAGTCTACGTAAAGCAATCAACGAGGAGAGCACGAGGCAGGGGGCGCGCCTACCCCCCCCCCCCCAGGTGCGCCCTCCACCCTCGTGGAGCCCACATTGCTCCACCGACGTATTTCTTCCTCCTATATATACGTACGTACCCCAAACCATCAGAAGCATCCACGAAAACCTAGTTTCATCGCCGCATGAGTTTATCCCTCTACATCATGTCATCTTACTTAAAGCATTACTCTGTTCTTATGAACTTAATACTCTAGATGCATGCTGGATAGCGGTCGATGTGTGGAGTAATAGTAGTAGATGCAGAATCGTTCGGTCTACTTGTCGCGGACGTGATGCCTATATACATGATCATACCTAGATATTCTCATAACTATGCTCAATTATATCAATTGCTCGATAGTAATTTGTTCACCCACCGTAATACTTATGCTCTTGAGAGAAGCCACTAGTGAAACCTATGGCCCCCGGCTCTATTCTCCATCATATTAATCTTCCAACACTTAGTTATTTTTATTGCCGTTTATTTTACTTTGCATCTTTATCATAAAAATACCAAAAATATTATCTTACCATATCTATCAGATCTCACTCTTGTAAGTGACCGTGAAGGGATTGGCAACCCCTTTTTCGCGTTGGTTGCGAGGTTCTTATTTGTTTGTGTAGGTGCGCGGAACTTGTGCGTGATCTCCTACTGGATTGATACCTTGATTCTCAAAAACTGAGGAAAATACTTATACTACTTTACTGCATCACCGTTTCCTCTTCAAGGAAAAACCAACGCAGTGCTCAAGAGGTAGCAGCCCCCGAGCTAGGCGCTGCACCGTAGGGTGTGGCGTTGGCGTGTCGGGCGCCACACAAGAAGGTCAGCCGTGTGAAATATTTTTGTGGGCAGTTCATTCTGTGATTTGATTACGTCCACAGGTCAAAGTCGTCAAATTTGCCTCCTAAATATAAGTCTTTTTAGACATTTAAAAATGGACTACAACATACGGATGTATGTAAACCTATTTTAAAGTGTAGATTCACTTATATTTTGCTCCGTATGTAGTCACTTTTTTCTAAAAACACTTATATTAAGGAACGGAGGGAGTACAATAGAATCTGGCCCATGAGATGGAAAAATAGAAAAAATCGGCGTGATGCTGGACAGGAGGTTGCTTTTCAGAATACAGTGAGGTTTCTATTATTAGTGGCCCTGCGTGTCTGGTATATCTGAAAAGACCCCACTCCGGGTCAAATTGTATTGAAATTTGTCATGTCCCTGCTTGAGAGCATCTTCAACAGCCGCGCAACGCGTCGCGCGCTAAAAGTCACAATACAGCGCCGGGTTAGCCCGCTTTTGCGCGCGGCGATGCGCTGGCTCCAGCGGCCGCCGCAAATTAAAGCGCGCCCACGCCGCTCCAGCAGGCGTGCTATATTTCATCTGTTTTTTCCTACTACGATTCGATACATATTTGGTTCCGTAGATAGTTCATAGTCTTCTCCTACGATAGATAAAATAGTTCGTCATAGCCTGCTTCTACGATACAAAATAAAACGAAAAACTACTACTACTCGTCCAACTCGGACTCTGCCTCGGTGATGTCCTCCGCCAACGTCAGAGCGTAGGCGTCAAGGAACCGCTTGTCGCCGGAGTCCCAGGAGGACGCATCTCCTAGCGCTTCATTGTATTTAGCGACCGCCTTCCGCGTTCGCTTGTCCTCGCGATAGGCGGCACGCTCCTCCCTCCTCTTCGCTCTCTCCGCCCTCCTCTCGGTGAAGAACTGTTCCTCGTTGATGATGTCATGCGGGAAGCGATAGCTCCACAGCGCCATAGCTTGCTCGTCCATCTCGGCCAGCCTGAGACGATGCTCCTGCCTCCGGTGCTTGCGACGATCCTCGTCGGTGAGAAGCCGCAGGAAAGGCACCAACTCCTGTGCCCGCTCCCGTGTCGGCGAAGTTCATGTCCTGACGGGACCGCAGGAGGCGCCACGCCGCAGCGTCGTACGCGCGGGCGCCCTCCTGGGCGGTGTCGAAGGTTCCGAGGCGGAGGCGCATGCCGCCGCCCGTCCGAATCTCAGCGGAGTAGGTGCCGGACGGATGCACGCGGACGCCGCGGTAGCCCGAACCTCCCCGACGGCGAGGCGGCATGGTGGCGCGGTGGTGGCGCGTCGGCGGCAGAGGGCGGCAGGGGGCGATGGAGAGATGGAGAGAGCGGCAGAGGGCGCTGCAATTTATATGCGCGCCGGACACGGTGCGCCAAATGTAGCGTGCGAGCTGCCGCCTTTTCCCGCGCGCGCTAGTTTCCCGCCATCGCTAGAGCGCATGAAAACGTCCCGCTTGCGCTAAAAAGTCAATTTACCGCCGAGGTGGATGGAATCCAAGTGACCCTGAAGGTCTTGCCACAACGCAATGTGGATACTTCTTCTTTTCACTGTCACTTTGCCAAGGAAAATCTGGATCTGAAGTAATCCATTCTTTACAAAACGCCCTTTGAAATTGGAACAATGAGATCATGTAGAGAAGAGAAACACTTAACATCATACGTATGATGAGAGGCATTCCTCAGAGCAGTCTTGTATGCAACAACCGCCGACTAGTCTGACCTGTGACTTCTACACCTGCATTAACATGGAAGAATTCATACGGTCCACAAAAAATGTTAAATCAACATGATAAAATCCTTAAATGGGGTCAAGAAGTACAAAACAATCAACCCGAAGTTAGCTTAGTGCTCGATGAACTACAAGTCAAGTTAGCGGCTATCATAAACAAGGAGGTCCGCTTCTCGTCCAGCCTATTCTATTATAACTCCAAAGAAGATGCGTCCAACCAATAAAAGAGCCTTACCTAGCGCATTGCAACGGCAAAACTAAAACCGTGACTAAACATATTTGCGTCATGCACTATGTAGTTGATGACCATGTATTTTTGCAACTCGTTTATTCTTAATGTACTTCTCGTTCTTTTATTTTCAGTGATTACCGGTAGTTTTATTCCAGATTTGCTCGCATTTAATTGATAATTGTCCCCTATTTGCATCAGCTAACGCTGCTGCGGCAACATAATGTATGCTATTATGCTGCCGAGGCAGCGTTTTTTATTCTAGCCCAGTGCATCAATTAGTGGCGGGCACAAATAAGAGCCCGCCGCTCGTACTTCACATAATACTGGTGGGCGCGAATACTCGCCCGCCATAGGCATGGCTGCCCGCCACTGCTACGAGATGGTCAACACTGGCGGGCAGGTTGCCCCGCTCCCCACTGTTAGGGACCTACCAGTGACGAGGTCAGTGGCGGGCGGCCCTGAGAGCCTAGCCCGTCACTACTAGGCTTTTTACACCCGCCACTGCTGGGCATTCATGAAGTAATGGATCACCATACTCAGGCACAATTCACATCTTGAAGTGTGAACCTCTTCTCTCGTATAGAGTTGGCGCTTTCCGCAGAACAAAGGAGAGGAGCGGTGTGTGGAAATCATTGTGGCCCATGCGTCACTAGGAAGATCATATTTTCAAAGACCTCCACCTCGAGCGGATACATCCATGCCACCTTCATCCACCTGTGTGACCTCGTGCTGGATTGACTACCCAAATGAAGGGTGGGTGGCAAAAGAGCACACGTGGTCACCAGTGAGACCCACGCACTGCAAGTTCAAGGTTACTGTGTTCCCTCGTGTGCCCGTGCGACATTGTTGAGTTGCACAACAAGGTGGCCATAGCAGTGAGGAACTGCTACGACCACGATGATTTCCTTAAGGTGTTTGAGCTTGCCGACGAAACAATGACTATGCTATCTTCTTGGGACGAAGATGGTCCCAAGGTGGTGTAAGTGCTAGCGATGGTCGTGGTGTGGTGTGGTGTCGTGCAACTGTATCGTGACAATGTGGTTTACTTGATGATCTTGGATTGGCCGGGACGCGATTAACCACAAACGATCAGCCGACAGGTTGCTAGTAGTAGCGGCTGGCCCTCAAGGTGGCATGTGGCTTCTCACTACAGAGATATCTAACCGACCACGACTAGTCTACCGTAAATATCATTTTGATGTTTATGCCATACTTTACTGTAGCACGTAATATACACTGCCGGAGGGTACTAGTATGATTTAGTTCATCGTTTGACTTGCTTAGATCGACCATCCGACCATGGATAACAAAGTAGATACACAGGAGATTAATTAGGAACAACCATGGATGGACATGCTAGTTAAAGAAGGACGGCAGAGCACTCTCCGGCTCTCTGGCATGGGATTAGGCCGGCACAGAGAGTGAAGTCGACGAGGCCTCGCCGCAGCCCCTATCTCCTTGCGAAATAGCCGTGGAGTGTGGGCCCAGTAAAAAGTACCGGCCCAAAGCTTCTCAAACCAGCCCAGCTGTTGATAAAAGCCCAGATGAAACACCGATTCGGGGGAGTTCTGTTTAAATCCTAGACGTGTTAAACCTAGCTAGCTCTGTAGTCCGACCTGAATCAAACAGCGATCGACGATCGGCGGCTTGCGCCGTACACAGATCACACGGGGCGCGCCATCGATGAAGCCAGCACAATGGAGCGATCTCCCTGACGAGCTTCTCCGCGAGGTCTACACCAAGATCACCGTGTCCGCTTCGCCGCCGCGTGCAGGTCGTGGCGAGCAGCCGCAATCGCCATGAGGATGGCGGCGGGGTCCGAGCATCCACCCGCTCTGCCATGGCTTGTCTTGTCGAATTGTAAGGACGACCGCGACAACAGCAATATGAAGAGTGTGTACTGCCCGGAGGACGGCGGGGCCGTGCGCATCCGACTGCCGAGTGAGGCAATCGGCAAGCACCTCGTCGGATCTGACGACGATGGCTGGGTCGCCATGCAAGGGCCCAACCTAGAACTTGCAACCGTGAACCTATTTTCTGGCATCGAGGCGCCCTTCCCCGCAAACAACATGCGCCAACGTGTCTCGGTCTGGAAGGTTGTCTTCTCAAAACCACCCACCTCAAGACGCTGCATCATGGCTGCCATGGTCTCCCACGTCAACGATATTTATCTGTACGATATGGCTATCGCTGTTTGCGGGATTGGTTATCCAGACAATGGGTGGAGGATAAAGAAAAAAAATTGATGGACTACGGCCCGTCGACATAATATTCTACGATGGTCAACTCTATGGCATCACCATAGGAGAGCTACTCAAGTTCGAAATAGGCGTGGACAAAGTTAATGGGCCGGTGATCATCCGTGAACCCCACCGGTTGCAAATCCGAATGTGTAACGCCCCATTCATGCACCCGAACTACATCGTTGAGTTGCATGGAAAGCTGGCATTGGTGGCGAGGACCTGGCATGGCATCAGCCGTGTACCTTCTTTCAGGGTGTTTAAGCTCGTTGACGACGCAACGACGGGGTATGCTGGCATGTGGGAGGAAGTAATGAGCTTGGGTGATTGCGCTTTGTTTTTGGGGGGCAAATGGTCCAAAGCAGTGTACATCCCGACGACCGGACGCGGCGAGGTGCGGAGAAGCTGCGTCTATGATGATGATGCGACGTACTTGACCAGTTTTGACGGCCATGGTGACAGTGTGTATCCTTTGCAAAAGAGTAATAGTGTTATGCCGAGGATAAAATCAGTGGGATCTTATGAAGTTGTCCGCTCGCCTGGCATGTGGATTCTTCCTCCAAATTTCGAGCCTATCAAGACTATTCAAGTGTATTCGGCAAAAAAAAAAAGACTAGTCAAGTGTAGGTCCTTTAAATTTATTCCTAGTGTAATAAGATATTAGGGTCAACCTTTACCACAGATTGGACTATATAGATTATGGAATTAGCTACACTATACAAAGTTGTATTTTAATTCTTTTTTTTTTTTAGAATCAAGTCATATTTTACTATGAGGTATATACGCCTTGTTAAAATGGCCGCTGACAGTCTACAGGATGCTTGATTGGAATACCGCGTCGGGCCATAGAAAAATAACAAATCGCCATTATCATTTAGTTCCAGACTCCATTACGTTTATTACTTTATTCATTTTCCATTGAAAAGAAAATCACAAGTATTCATTAGCTAGTGTATTATTATTAGTTGCACGCGGTAACCCAACAAGATGAAATAAGAGCAAGGCTAGCAGAGTCATCATTTTGGCCCGATCGCCGTATTAAGCGTTGTTATAGTGAATTTGGTCGAAAGACCGCCTAGCAGAGTCGCATCCAGCCCCCGATAGCCATTATTTTTGGAGCACGCTCCAAACCAGGCCCACGAGCCTCCATATTCAGTGGTTGTGGGAAGATATTTGTAGCGCACTTTATCCGAAAAATGGTTAGGCGTGAATGACATTTCACCTTCCCGTTGTTCTTCCTGCCCACGTCGCCGCCTCCCCTCCCTCGTTATAGCGCAACATTTAACCGCTTCTGGTCATCCCCAGACCCTGTCATTAATGACATGGATGACACCTCGACCCCCACATCAGATTCCAAGATTCCTTCGAATTGGAGTCGAATACGGTGACTTCAACAGTTGTTACACCTCCTGCGGCTCTGACGACCGGCCTCCATCCCGTCGGCCAAGAGTCCGGCGTACAAGTGGCAAACCCAATGACAATGCTGCAATGGTCCTCGGCGAATAGACCAAAGAACATGGCTAGGAAAGGCTGCACTGCTGCCTTTGTCCATCCTTGTTTTCTCCATGTGGCATGCGAAACTAGGGAGGCGTCTAGCGTACACATGACTAGAAACAGTGAAGAGCTAAAAAAACCATATTCTTTGCCTTGTATTCTGGTTTTTTAGATAAAAAGAGTGGTGACTATGAAAAAATGTTGGAAGATGTGTAATCTTCGTCATTTATCTATGATTTTCTGAATTTAGGGGATCGGCCCTCAACAACGAATTATTTCCCCATAATATGATTGCTGATTCTGAGATAAATGATGTCGATCTTGAGGGCGCATGATTGTCGCTTTTTGATCATCCATTCGACCAAGATAGGGAATTTGATCAATTCGAGGCCTCTGACTCGTTGAGTAAGAAAGCAGTTTGCGGAACAAACTTCAAGCCCAATGAGGATATTGTGCTTTTGATGGCATGAGAAGATATCTCTCGTGGCGTGGTCGTCGGGAAAGGTCAATAGAGCGCAAAGTATTCGAAGCACATTTCGAATATCATCTTGGGCAGAGCATGGATCATACCCTAAATTCTCTATAGACGATGGGGTATGATTCAAGAGATGTGCAACCGTTGGGTGAGTTGTTTGGAACAGGTGAAACACGCTCCTGTGTCACAGTTAACCAATATGTAAGCAACCTTGTTGTTTTTTGCATGCCACATTTATTGGGCATTCTCATCATGTGAGCATTTCTTTGTTTTTGGATAACCTAGCCCAAGAGAGGTATGGACAAATGAACATGTCTAAGGGCAAATCATTTTCCCTCCAACATTGTTGTAATTTGTCGGAAGGCGAAGAGCAGAGGAAGTTGAGGAATGATGACGACAGTCCAAAAACTGGGAAGGGCATGAATTCTATCCAGAGATGGACCATGATGGAGATGAATAGATGCTAATGGTGATCAAGAGGGATGAGAAAAGGTGCCAGTAGGGCAACGTACTACGCAACAAAAAAATTACCGTACGATCACACCCAGGAACACGATGAAGATGACAGGATAAATCCAATCTCACAAACAAGAGTGCAACGGAGAGGAAGAACATGTTGGTGATGATCCGACGACTCTCGCGGCTAGGTTTCCTCCCAGACACGAGAATTACTCAACCGATTGGGACTCGAAGTAGATGACTCCTCTATGGTGTCCATGCCTACCAAAGTACTAGTTCTGCAGCACTTCATTGTCCAGGACAAAGATCATTGAGAGAAACCAGAGGGAGAGGCAGCCTAGCTAGCGGCCGAACTAGACGTGAAAGAGAGGTGTGGAACAAGGGAGGGGCTTTTTCCCAAACTTGTGTGTTCTAGGGGGGAGCCCCTCCCCAAATATTAAAGATGGGTCGCGAGGGCAGCCAACCTAGGAAGGGGGCTTCCCCATGTTTCGGCCGAACAAGGGAGAGGGGTCCTGGTAGGTCTCCACCTCCTCCTCCCCCACGGCTTGCCCCCGAAGAAAATTTGGGGCGCCCACTTTTGGGGCCCAATAGGGCACATGTGGCGCTTCCCCTTTGTCCAGCCAAGACGACATCCCACTAAGACCCTCTAGAATGTTCCGAAAGCTTCTTGAACATTACGGTGCGTTCTATTAAATTTTAGGATGCTTTCGGGCACTCCTGGGATGCTCTCCCGGGATCATCCACAACACTTCCAAAACCATTCGGAACTCTACTGATGCCCATACTCTCATTCTCCAATGTTTCCTAGGTCTCTATGAAGTTACTAGTCGTTAAAGATGTGACCCTGCATGTTCGGCGCGGAAGTGGACGTCCAATTTGGGCAAATCTTATTTGGCACATAGTTCGTTGTTTAGCGACCAAACACATAGTCCCTTACACACCTATCCAGCGTTGGGCTGGCCCAGTCTGGTTGGTTTCGGGAAGGTTCTAGAACCTTCCCTGAACCATTTTTCATTTTTTGCCTTTGTTTTATTTCTTTTCTTTTCTTTCTTTTCACTCTATATTGTCCTCAAAAGTTTGTTTTTTATGCTCAACTTTTTTTACAGTGGTTTTTCTTTGCCAAATTATTTATATAAGTATCTCAGTAGGTCAAGCTTGTTGCAACATAATTCAAAGATTTTTTTCTTTTTCCTGAATTGCTAATTTCTTTCTTTGATTTTTTTATCAGGTGTATCAGGGTATTTTCCGCTATCACTACTGCTTCTGTTGCTGCTTTCGGTCCACGTGTGGGACATCGAACCGGCTTCACCGGGATCGGGAGTTGGACATGGAACACTCCAGCTGAGGTCATCTTCGTCGAGGGTTGGGCAGGGCAACTAATATAACCCCTCCGTCTGGGTTTATTAGGCCCCTCTTAGTCTCTCATAAGATAGAATGTAGTGGTGTAAGGTTTCCGGCAGACCACATGATCAAGAAAACTCGACACGAACTCAAGCACATGAGTATTTACGGTGACGAACGCCCCGGCGACACAAACACCGGAGGGAAGGAGACAAACTCGACACGAAATCGAGCACATGAGTATTTACGATGACGAACGCCCCGGCGACGAACGCCGCCCCTGGCCCTCACAACCCCACTTCCATTACTCAGTTCAACTTATATAGGAGTACAAAACACTAGTAGAAAACGGGCCATTTGTCCCGGTTCAAGAGGGCCTTTAGTCCGGGACTAAAGGGTCGGTACTAAAGGACCCACCCCCCCCCCCCCCTTTAGTCCCGATTCTTATACGAACCGGGACTAAAGGCCCTCCATGTGGCCGCCAACTGGGACTAAAGGTAATTTTACGATTTTTTTGATTTTTTTTAAATCCCGATTTTCAAATTTCTAAATTATTTTACAGTTTAATCTCTAATCACCCCTCATCATTCCAAATCATCTAACTTCCCGGCCGGTCACCCATCCTCTCACTACTCCAACCTGAGCACACTTAACTTCCAGGTTCTATTCCCCCTCGTTTTCAAGTCTGTTGTTTTTCTGACAATAGTAAGATATCAATCCTATTAACACTCAGGAGTTTAGCTTGAGCATGAAGCCACACATTTCACTGTTTGAGTTTGAAACCATTATTCTAAAAACAATAATTATTTAGTAACACTAATATTTCTTGAATAAGTAGTTTGACCAGATTTGACCAAAATTGAAAAAACTGAAATAATTATTTAGTAACACTAATATTCTTGAATAATTATTAAGTAACACTAATACTTCTTGAATAAGTAGTTTGACCAGATTTAACTAAAATTCAAAAAAAACTGAAGAGCATAACTATTTTTCTTTTTAGAATTTGAGGATTCTAAAAATTTGCAAACATGCCTAGGGCTGTCAAAATCGGATGCGGATTTTTCGTGCTGAACATTTTGACATATTATACGTTTTTTCCGACATCGTATGCAAAAGTTATAGCCGTTTTACTTTTTCATAACACCTTTTTGCAAAACATGTCCAAATTTATGTTTTTAAATTTTCCTAACTAGTAGATGTAGTAATATAACTACATCTCGAAGAATTTTATTTTTTGAAGTTTTTATCATTTTCTTTTGTTTTTTTAAACTGAAATGGCGATACACAGGGGGTAGAGTTTGAGACACGAACCCCTTTAGTCTCGGTTTGAGACACGAACCGGGACCGGATCTAACAGATTCCGCCGTGGCCGCGAACGGATCTTGTCTCTCAGCGACGGCCTCCACTTCCTAGCCGTGCTTCTCTCGCCCCCGGGGGTAGCGGCATCACAAGAGTGCACTGTGTTGTGTCAGGAACATATGCAGTAGTATCAACCTTCGACAGGCTTCGCAGAGACTCTAGATGTTTTCTGGGCATGCCGCGGTTATGCTGGTTGATCGGCCGGTGTGCACCATGATGCCGTCATCGCACAGATAACCACTCTCCATACTGTTCGGCATGGCCAGGTCGTCCTACTCCTCACCGGACCTATTGCAGTCCTCGTCAACACACCCTTACATCTGCCTAGCGAACAACCACACATATGTTTACCAACAATTAGGTGGAACTCAAAATGAAGGTAATAAATAGAGTGGCACGCCTCACCTCATCATGGTTTTCCTCATGGCCTTCTTCACTAAGGTCCTCATCACTTCCTGAATTAGGTGGAACATCAACTTCTTTGTCGTCGTCGTCATCATCACCAGATGATGTTGCAGAGTCTTTAATCTAGGAGTCCCTAATAAACAAAAACATACAAATCAGCAATTTAAGATAAAAACAGTTCGAAAGCCATAAACCAGACATTAAAAGTCTTTCGTGGATATACCTCTTAAAGTGAGATTTGGTTGCAAACCAATCTATGGTTGGATGGTTAGAAGAACATCGGTATCCCCGGCGCATTGCATTTTCCTGGATTTATCCTATGGTGACTTCGTCAATCTTAATATGATATGCCGGCTCAGTCTCTCGGAAGTGCTTACAGGTGTAGAGTGTGCGTGTGTGCATTCATAGAAATGAGTGTATGCGCGTATATGGAAGCGTTTACTTCTGTATTGTGTGCAAAAAAAGAGTGAGATTTGGTTGGGGGAGATGTGGGAAAAATCTGGGGAGGGGCCTCGCGATGAGACCCAGCGAGATTTTTTTTTTTTTGTATATATGTGTGTCATTTTGGCCCATGGGTGGGTTAACCATGTCCTCTTTGCTTCAGCCCGTGACAGCTTTCCCCACAAAAAGCTCGGCCTGAAATTTTGATGTAAGCGCAACTAAGCCCAGCATTGCCAAAAAAAACCTAAGCCGACCAAGTCGCCGCACCTGCTTCAGCCCGTGGCAGAACAGAAGCAAGCAAACTCAGGCCGCCGCCGCAGTCAGCGTCCCATCCAATCCTCCCGGAGTACAGATCGCGAGACACGACGGTGCACGCCTGGTCGCCCGACCGCCCCCTCACGGCTGCCCTCGGCGACGAACGCATCCGCCACGTCTTGGCCGTCACCGTCCAGTGCGGCGGCCTCGTCGTCCTGCAGGCAGGTAGGCCCATGTACTTCGACCCCAACTGCTTCAAGCACTACTCCCGTTACAAGGTGAACTACTTCATCTGGAGCCCATCCACCGGCCAGGTAACTGCTCTCCCGAAGAGCAAGGATGAGGCGTTCGGCATGTGGCCGCTCCTCCATGACAACATGTGTGCGAGGTGTACGTGCTAAACTCCCCGGGGCAATGGCGCCCACCTGCTGGTAGAGTCGACCGTACAACACCGCCGGGCTATGGGAAGACTCGGACAGAAGGGGCGAAGCGACCAGGTATCTGTGTTGGGCAAAAGAGGTGACCGTGTACAGTCTGAAAATGAGGTAGCAAACTTTGAAGAGAAGGAAGGAGATACAGACCAGTGTAAGAAAAAAAGAGGAGCAGGCAATGGAGAGAAGCAGGAGGACTCGGGGAAGGCAGGTGGAAAGGAAGCAACCAAGCATGGGGCTCTCGGTCAACTGGTGGATGCCGAGGAGGGCGTCCACCAGGAGCCATGACACTTATAAGCTGGAACTGTCGGGGTTTGGGGCAACCCCGGACAGTTCGTGAACTAGTGGGTTTCGTGCACATCTACAGACCCAAACTAGTTTTTATCTCTGAAACACGGCAAAGCAATGATGTAGTGAATAAGTTGAGATGGAGGCTTGGCCTCAAACACTGTATCGTGCAACCCGGCGTCGGGAAAGGCGCCGGCATTGCACTCTTCTATGATGAGTCAGTTGAAATAAAAGAGCTTGCCGTTGGTCCCCGGTACATCGATGTGTTAATCTGTCTAAGTCCCAATAGCTCACAATGGAGAGGAACTTTTGTGTATGGCGAACCAAAGGCTCATGAGAGACATCACATGTGGGAACTCCTGAGAACAATTCGTAACAACTCCTCTGAACCTTGGCTCATGATTGGTGATTTCAATGAAGCCATGTGGCAGAGCGAGCATTTCTCGAGATCACACCGGTCGGAAAGTAACATGGCAGACTTTAGGAGAGTGCTAGCGGACTGTAACCTTCATGACTTAGGCTTCAAGGGCACACCCTGGACATATGACAATAAACAGAAGGGGATTTTCAATGTAAAGGCTCGCCTCGACAGAGGGGTGGCTAGCCAAGAGTGGTGCAGACTGTTTAACAATGCTACAGTGGAACATATTGTGTCTTCGAGATCTGACCATGTACCTCTATTGCTCCGTTTCGGTTCTAGGAGAGAGTGGCGCCCAGTCAACAATAGTTTCAGATACGAACATATGTGGGAAAGAGCTGATAACCTGTCAGAAGTAGTGGCTAATGCATGGTCTGGTGGAGGGCCAGGTCATTCTCTGGAAAAAATCACTAAGAAACTACGAAGTATGCAGGGGGTGCTTAGCAAATGGGCGCAAAAGGAGTTTTGCTCTGTACAAAACAGTATAAAGTCGCTAAGAGATGCTCTCAAGGGTCTCCGTATGTTGCATCAAACTCCGGAAATCGAAGAGAAGTTGAGGCGAACAGAATCTGAATTTGATGAATGGCTCTACAGGGAGGAGATGACGTGGAGACAACGGTCTCGGATAACCTGGTTAAGGGAAGGGGATAGGACACGGAATTCTTCCACCGCAAAGCAACCTGGCGCAGGAAGAAAAATAAAATAACAAAACTGAAACGTGAAGATGGAAGTTGGGCAAAGAATACAGAGGAAATACATGTGGAGATTAATAATTTCTTCCAAGGCTTATATACGCGAGATGACAAGGTCATGCCACATGAGTTAATTGACCTTTTCCCGAAGAAGGTGGATGACAAAATGAATGAAACACTAGTCAAAGCGGTCACGGATGAGGAGATAGGTGATGCCCTTTTTCAAATTGGACCACTCAAGGCCCCGGGGCCCGATGGTTTCCCGGCTCGCTTCTTTCAGCGGAATTGGCAAACCATGAAGGAGGACATAATAGATGGAGTAAAAAAGTTTTTTGAGGATGGAGTGATGCCAGCAGGTGTGAACGATACTACAATTGTGCTCATTCCTAAAGGAAACAATCCTATTAGTATCAAGGATTACCGCCCCATAAGCCTCTGCAACGTTATATACAAGGTTATCTCAAAGGTGCTAGTAAATCGCTTACGCCCTCTACTTGATGATCTCATTTCTGAAACTCAAAGTGCCTTCATCCCGGGGAGACTGATCACTGACAATGTGATCATCGCTTTTGAGTGCTTCCATAAAATCCACCACAGCAAGAACCGGAGAGATACCCATTGTGCTTACAAATTGGACTTGGCCAAAGCCTATGACAGGGTTGATTGGGATTTTCTTGAGGGTGCTCTTATACAACTGGGCTTTGATCGTAAGTGGATTAGATGGGTGATGATATGCGTGAGGTCAGTCACTTTTTCGGTTAAATGCAATGGTGTGCTGCTGGATGCATTTGTGCCCTCGAGAGGCCTGAGGCAGGGGGGTCCGTTGAGTCCATTGACACATTGACCTAGACACGGCACCGCTGGCAGACAGGCAGTTGATATGCTCCTGGGGGGTCGTCCCGCTTCGCAGTGTTGGTGATATCAGCCGCGTCCTCCTCAGAACAAATCCTCATGGTATGCCAAGAAAAATTCCTGAGGTCCACCAACTTTTCATGTACAATCCTGCTACCGGAGATGTTGAGGAGCTCCTCGCTTGTGGTGGCAGAATCACTCATGACACCATGACTCAAAGATTTGCAGCACCATATGAGGAAAGCCTTGAGTCCACTGGCTTATGTGATACTAAATCATAAGGGCGTCTTTTTAAGTACGGAACTAATAACATCAATTTTGCGACGTCCATGTATGGATAACAATGTTGCTCTGTATTTGATCTGGCCATGGCCGTAGTTTGCCCTATCTCATGTTGCACTTGTCTCAACAATTTAGTCAATTTTAAGACTTGTTATGTTCATTCCTTACACCAGTATATTTAGCTTTGGTTCAAGTCACAGCCCACCTTTTTAATACATTATATATGGATTAACCGGAAATTGGTAATGGCTTTGGATTAACTTTTTTGTATGTGAAGCTCAGACTTCTGTACTCTTATAGGTATCTGCACTTTTCAGTGGTGATCATTGCTAACCAAGTCTGCGATCTGATAGCTTTGCTCGTAGGTTCATAAGTTGGCAGTGTGTTCATGAAAATCCGAGTTTCTCTATTACGAAATACTCCCTCGGTTCTAAAATAAGTGTCTCAACTTTGTACAGTTATTTTGGGACGAAGGGAGCAGTAAATTTCTTGCTGAGTTTGCTCTCGAAGTAGTCATCATGCTGAGTTTTGGTAAAAAAAATTATGAAATGTGGAGGTGCATATTTGTCAGCAACATGTGGTTCCTTCACTACTGTCTTCTATCTAACTGTAATAACGAAGTCATTTGAATGCAACCTTTAGCTAGTGACAAGACTAGTATCAATGGAATCACCACCGGCTGTGCTCGAGCGACTAAAGAAGATTAGGGTTGCTTGCCTCCTACAGGCACCCGCCACAGGCCTGCCTCATCTCCTGTGGCCTTAGGGCATGGAGGCACGGTGGATCTCGGCCCTCACCGGTGGGAGGGCGCCAGTTCTGTTTTTAGGTGTCTTTCTGTGTCCGTTTACGGTTTGTATCCTATTAAGGAAGGCAAGGCGGTGGTGGCCCCTTGTTGATGGAATAATGTTCTTACCGCCTATCCCCGTTCCGGTGGTATGTCTAGCCTCGTCGGAGGGCGTGTGGAAGAGTCTGTGGCGGATCTCGTGGGATTCAGTCGTGGATCCGCTTGGATCCGGTCTTCGTTCATTTGTGTCTGCGGGCTGGATCCTTCCGATATACACTTCTCTTCATTGACGGCGATTGTTGTTCTAGTGCGCTGGTCTTATGGGGCCTTAGCATGACAACTTTCCGACTATCTACTACAACAAGGTTTGTCCGGCACCAATGAAGGAGGGCGGTGACCGCGGTGAGCCTTCGGCTCACTCTAGTGATTGTATTCGTCTCTAGGTGGTCTATGAGTTTGAATGTATTTTTTACTACTGGTGTTCTTTGTATTACCTTGACAGTTGATGAAGTTTTCTCGCAAAAAAAAAGAAAAAAGATGGAATCGCCATGCATGGGAAGGAAGGAAGGATGATGCTTGCTTTTTCTCACACTTGCTAAAACTGATGCCTCTTTCCTCCTAGTTCTGGGATATCTGTGTGAACAACATAAATATTAATGCTTACACTAACTGTGTTACCACGCACTGTCCATGGTTGCTTTGAGATTCCTACTACTTTTTTGGTCGTTGTCAAAATTTATCTCATTTAAATATGTTTCATTCGGTTTGTTCTTATTTAAACGTGTATCGTCATGTTTCATTGTGTACCAACAAAAAAGAATGCACTTATTTTGGACTGGATTTGCCAACAGACGATCTTTCCCTAATAATAAAGCATTGACTGTTTTTGGTCGTCCATCATTTAAATTACCCCCAAAACTGCCGTAAATTACCCACCATGCCACCCATAAGCAAAGAAAATGATTCAAAAAATTTTTTTCTGTTAAAGTCGCAGTTCGGTTCGGTTCTTAAAGGGCGAGACCCTAAAGGAATCACGACGGCGTGCGAGATTTATTGGCTGGAGAGCCAGGTTCGATCCCTGGTTGAGGCACTTTTTCTTCCCTCTTTTCTCTCTTTATGCAGCAAAGCTCTCCTCTTCCCCAGCACGGGTCCATGGGCCGGCCCATCTTTTATTATTTAATTTGTTTTATTTCTTTAAATTAATTCTGGATTTTTCAAAATTCTAAATTTAAAAAGTTGTGAGTTTTGGAAAAAATGTTCAGGAATTCAAAAAAAAAGGTTCAGGAAATCTTGAAATGTTCACGGATTCGAAAAATGTTGATGATTTCAAAAAACTGTTTGAATATTATAAAAAATCATGATTTTTTAAAATATATTAAGAAAATATAAAACATTCACGATTTTGAAAATGGTCATTTATTCAAAACATGTTCGTGAATTGGAAGAAAATGTCTATGGAATTTTAAAAAATGTTCACAAAAAAACCGTGAATTTCAAAATTTGTTCCTCAATTTTAAAAAAATTCATCGATTCAAAAAATGTTCGCTGAGTAAAAACCTGTCCATGCATTTCACAAAAAAGATAAGTGGACATCAATCGATAAAATTTGATCAGATGGACACAACCATCATTAAAGAGGATGGGAAAAAAGAAAAGTCACAACAATGTGGGCCACTATGTTAGAATAGAATAATAGCGGACACTCATATGTCGGGGTATTAAGTCATACTTATTTGGCTAGGGCGTAATACTTTTGCCTACTGTTGCAACGCACGGGCATATTTGCTAGTGACACACGATGAAGCATTAAGATATACTTTGGAACGAGAAGAAAATATCAAATGTAACGCTTTGAAGAAGACAAATTCAGAAAAATAATGTCAAAAAAGTAACACAAATCTTAGAGTAAGCACGAATGGTGGGCCCATGAACGGGATATCCGAATTGTTTTCCTCAGCTAGTGACCCTTGTCTTGTTAAATTTAAGAAACTATGATTTTAATTGCCCATATATGTTGTTTTAGTACTAGACACATATCATTAATCCCCAATTAGAATACATGTACAAACACACACGGTAACAATTAGAGAAACTAAGAATTAACAAATGTCCTCAAAACTATGCAGAGAGGATCCCAAGACATGGAAAAATAGAAGGTCCATAAGAATCACTGCACACAACAAAACTAACAATTGCATCCAATATATGTTGGATATAGGATTGTGTGCTCTTGAGGGGTGATACTGGTACACCCCCTTAACTTTTCTAAAGTTATTTGAAAAAAGAAGCTAATTGACACTAGTTTGAGTATCTGTTGTCTAATTAAAGTATTAAACGAACCTTTTGTTTTTTAGGGGAGTATTAGATGTACTTGAAAGCACGCCGACGATGATCCTAATCCATTTTTTGAATGTTGGTAGTTGCTCTATCAAATTCATTGATCTGCCGGGACAAGTGGACTACAAGAAAGGCCCGAGCAGGCGAAGCACCAATCAAGGAAGATAGCCTTCACCTCAAGGGGTTTCTCTTAGTAGGCCGACCTAATTAATCTAACTGTGTTGGAAATGTTTTATGGACCCGTACAAATAGGTTTTAGAGCCTTTCACACGGGGTTTTCCTTTTGTTTTTGTGTGCTTTCTTTATCAGTTTTCTTTTGTTTTCCTGTTCATTTTTTCTTCCATTTTCACTGGTTTTCTTTTTATTATCTATTTACTTATTTTTCCAATACACGTCAACTTTTGTCAAACATTTGAAGTATATAGGTTGAATATTTTCACATATATGTTGCACATTTTTTAAATGCATGTGAAACATTTTTCAGAATACATGTTGTAGCACACCAGACATATTTTATATGCTCCGTGAACATTTTTGTACATGTATGGCAGTGGTCATGGAAGACTTGTTGTTTACTTATATGTGTTGAGTACATTGATGGAAAAAGAAAGTAATATCAATGAAAATTGGGATCAAGAAGCTGCACATTTTTTTGTGAGATTTGTGTTGTGGAGGTGGAAGCTATAACGAGACCCACTGTTTATTTGGACAAAAATGGGTACAAGAACTTGAGGATGAAGTTTTAAAAAAAGATCATACATAAAAAAAATAAGTCGGAAACAAATGAGATGCCATGAAAACTTTGTCCCTAACATGGAAGCATTTCAAAGGTAGAGTAACTGGACTTGGTTGGGACGATGAGAAGAAAACGGTTACAACCTATGATAAGTTGTGGAAAGAAGCCATACAGGTAGAATTTCCATCCTGTGTTCTATTATTCTTGGCACTATAACTTTGGACTGACTTCAAGTATTCTTTTGCATAGGGAAACAAAGTGTGTACTAGTTTTTGTGGGGAACCTCCGCCATATCTGAAGGAACTTAGATTATATTTGCTAATGTGCATGTTGATGGTAAGAGTTCTTTTGTGCTGGGGATTGATGAAGAAATTGAGGAAGATGGGGAAGATGATGAAGTTGAGGAGGTAGTTGCTATACCCTGGCCCAAGGTGTGCGGGGATGGAAAGTGTCCACTTGGTGTTGGCCCTAGCCCTAAGATGAAACATTCTTGTGTGCAAAAAGTGATCAAGTGTATGACTGATCATTACAGTACTGACAAGTCATCGGTTATATTTTTTGTTGCCAACATGGCATATGAAATTAAGGCACATGAAGGGAGTGAAGAGTACTACATGGCCAGTAAATTGTTTGGTAAAGTTTAAAATCGTGTTTTCAATACTATGAAGTCATGCGAGGGGCTTTTCATGTGGCTAAGAAGGATGTATTAAGATAGGGAGGAACTAGAATGACTATCTTCCTACCATGTATATATCCACACAACTTGATGTTATTTCCCTTTAGCATGAAACCGTTATCATTGGTTTGTATTTTGTGTAACTTCTATCAGAATGAGTTGGCATGTATATTGTTGACTATCAAGTCTTTGTTGCATGTGTTGGTTGTCAAGTCTTGTTTCATATGTGTTCGCTGTAAAGTCTTATTTATCTATATGGTTGACTATGAAGTCTTGGTTGTATGTGTTGGTTGTCAAGTCTTGTTTCATATGTGTTGTCTATCAAATCTTTTTATCTATATTGTAATGCATTATTACATATGTGTTATTGTCAAGTATTAATCGTGTGTTGTTATTTTTAGATGAGCACCAATGAGAGTGCAAGTGATGATGAAATTTGTGAGAAGCAAGCGATGATGAAACAAATGAAGATGAGCTAGTTCTGATGGTTGGGGGGTACTATGTCATGAACCACTCTAACAAGTATTTGAAAAAGAAGTGAAGACGACGACGAGGAGGATTATGCACATGGCAACAATGGGTTGTTGACAACCTGAGTGATGAGAAAGATTGTTACATGATGTTCAAAATGTATCTGCATCGTTTTCATGCACCACATCGAACACTAGTTGACGTCTACAACTTGAAGTCGACATGGGAAATGGGTTCTGTAGAGGCTCATGTTATGTTCTTGTGGATGGTTGAAGGCCCTCAACTAGTGAGTCAAGCTGAGCACCGCTTCAATAGGTCCACTAAAACTATTCACCTTAAGCTTGAAGAGTTATTGCATTGTTTGGTCTTTTTAGTTACGGATAATATCAAACAAAGAGATCCATAGTTCTCAACTATATATGCATGAAAGGCTTCCTGACACCATATTCTGGACTCATTTTAACAATTGCATTGGTGCAATTGATGGGATACACGTATGTGTTGTGGTGCTAGAGATTGACGTTGCTAACCATGTTGGCCAGTATGGATATCCGACTCCAAATGTGATGGTAGTGTGTAACTTTGACATGAAATTCACATCAATAGTCGTTTGATGGCCGAGCGTATGACACAAGGATTTTCAAAGATACATTGAAAAAGTATGAGGAATATTTCCACATCCACCTACAGGTTAGCTTTTGCACTTTTCTTTCCAAAAATAATACTATCTTGTTTTCCATCTAACAAATTTATTTGAAGGGTCAACATGTTATTTGAGCTAATATACAACATAACGATGTAAATCAATAACATCTTCAGCATACATGGGCATTTCAGACTTTCGTTGTCAGCTACATGCTCGGTTATCCCAGAAGGAGTATCTTCTAATAAATATGACACAACAACATAAGATCTTCATTCTAAAAGGGAAGACTAGAATGTTGCCTACGCATTTGTCTGGGCCACTGTGCTTGTATATTTGAATATAAAATTTTGTTCAGAGTTGTAAAATTGAAAATAATCACAACATAACATGATTAGAGAAATACCATGGATAAAATACTAATATTTGCTCTTACATTTTTTTGAGACATATATTCTCTCTTACATTTCTCAAAGAAACATTATTCAACACTTGATGGGCTGAAAGCCAATTTATAGCCCGTTAGTCCGGTCGGGAGCTCAACATTTTAGACGGGCTGTGATCAGGCAGCGCAAACCGGCGTATAGGTGACCTATATTAGGCCAGCGAACCGACCTATAGGTAGCTACGGACCGCGCGCACACTATAAAACCATCCCATATTCCCATGCATGGATTGATCATCGTTCACATCGCAACCGCAATGCCGTCGTTACCGCCGCAACTGCCGGTGGTGGCGGCACCACGAAGACGTCGATCCAAGAAAGAAACACGGACGGTCCACGTGTCGGTGTTCAATTACACGCCGGAGAGGGACTGGGCGGATCTGCACCCGGACCTAATCTCCCGTGTCTTCCACAAGCTGAACCTGGTCGAGCTCCTGGCTGGTGGAGTGGCCCGCGTGTGCAGCTCCTGGCGGCGGGCAGCCCGGGAAGACCCGGAGCTGTGGCGTCGCATGCGCATCAACCTGCACCGCGGGCTGTGGTTCCGCTACGACCTCAAGTTCGTCCTCGTAGCCATGGTGCGGGACGCCGCCCTGCGGTTCAGCAAGGGCCAGTGCAAAACCTTCTGTAGCGACCTTGCCGACGACGACATCCTCCTCGTCCTCGCCAGGCAGTAAGATCACGTTCCTTCTTCTCTCTCTATATATATATATATCGCCAAAAGTCCCTCCCCTGTTCTTAGGGTTTTACTCCATTGTTTGGTGTTTGGTTTAATTATTAGGGAGAATACGTACAGTTTTATTTGAAGGGTCAAAGGTTGCCTCTTCATTTGGTTTTGCTGCGTCGCAGGGCACACTATCGAAACAGGCTCTTTCTCTACAGGTGCCCCATTGTCACAAAGGAAGGATTAGCGAAGGGCGACTATTACGGTACTTGTACTTTTTCTGACTACCATCCCTATAGCCCAGTGTGTAGTTACTGTCGCCCTTGGAACTATCTGGAATACGACGCCGACGAATCCTATGAAGCTTGTTGCTACTATCTTGGTGACGGCGATGATGTTGATGAGGCCGATCTCGAAGAGCATGAGAAGATCCTAGACATCAAGAGCATGCGCAGGTACTTAAGCTAATGAAAGGGTGTATATATGTCAACAATGTTTCGATGCCCCCTCTCGAATGCATGCAAACTCGCTCAACAATACATGGCTGATTTCTCTCTTTATCTTCTGTTTCCGTTTGTTTGAAACAAGATTAAGTGCTTGTCAATTTGCTAATTATTTTGTTTCTTTTTTCTTTATCGGGATTACTAAATCTCAGTCGATTCTCTGTCCGTGAGATCTTACGTGGAGATCCGTGTAAAATTTTCTTTTAATTTTCTTTCTTTCTTTTATATGTTGTGTCACTTGACTGAGCAATGGTTTAAGTCTCAGTCGACTGAGATCTAGCCACACCCTTTTTTTATCCTATGACTGAAACATTGGGTACGAAAGTGCTCATCACCGTTAGATGAAGTGCACAAATTCTAAAGCAGCGATGAGCACCACATCAGCCAGATAAATCGTTCGGTTTCAGCTGGGTTTGACACGAAAGATTTTTCCTGCCTCCTCGCGTCTTATCCAGTGCACCGACCACACACTGCCCCTTCCTCTCTCTCCTCATGCATTCAACACTTTTTCTCACTGGTGATTTCTTTGTCGGAGCTGCGGCAACTTCCACGGGAACTGCCGATTCATGGTGGTGGCTTGGCGGGCACGAGTCAGCACGCGGCGGTGGTCGCGGCAGCAGGGAGGCGCTTATTGAGTTCATGCACCAGCCAGTTGCTTCAAAAGTTAGAACTGATGGAGAGAGGTGGACAATATATTTCAACACTCCCCTCGCGTCTGAACTTTATTTAGTTCTTAGACATGGGATCGATGTAGGCCGTAGAATCTTTTTTTTTAATACTGCGTTGGCAGGATCTTTAACTCAAGATATGTTGGTTCGGATACCATATTAAATTCATGCAGCACCCAATTGCTCCAAAAGTCCGAACTGATGAAAAGGGGTGGGCAATTTATTTCAACAGCGCTGTCGCGGTCTGGACGCCGCTGCGCTCCTCGGTTGCGACGGCTCGGCTCGTGCTCGTAGGGACTACGTCGAGGGTGGAGGCGCGGGTGGCTTGTGGTGTGTTCCTCCTATGCGTGTGGTGTGCGACGACAGAGGTGGTGACTTGTTTGTGTTCCTGTTGGAGGACCGCCGGCCGCGACGGACACGGAGCTCGTCCCCTGCGACCCCGTTCCTGTACAGGTTGGCCGGCGCGACGACGCCATGAGCTGCTCGGCCTACGTGCAAGAGATGCTCACTAGCGACTAGCTCCATGAGCAGCAGTAGCACAGGTGGCTGTGCAGCATGTACGAGGTTGTTGTGACAAAGATCTGCACGCCGTCATCAGGCTCGACGGGAAGCACCAGCCCGGCCGCTATGTGCGCTACGATCTGTGTCGCCTGGGACGAGGAGATGCAGGATGTCGCCGGGCTCGATGGGAATCACCAGCGTGTATTGTTCCTCTCTCGGCCAGAGGTAATCGCCGTTGCCCCATCCACCCTCCCCTTTTCTCTGTCGGCACCACATTGGCAATTTCCCTTGCTGACATCCATTGAGAATCATAGAAGGTTGCAGGAACCCACGATGCATGTTCGTACAACCACACCAGCGAGCTACATCATATGAGCACGCCATACATGCATGGCAATTTCAGGAACTTGATGCATTTTCCTGAATGTGTGCATCTTCTAAATATACATGCACGGCAATTTTGTTGGCACTACCCGACATTTTTTCCACCACTACCGGTATCACCCGCTATACCGACGGGCGGCGTCGGCATAGGCCCGTCGGCGTTGAATTCACCGGAGTCCCCTTGTGTAGGAGATATGTCCTAGAGGCAGTAATAACAGTTATTTTGTATCTCCCAAGTTTGTAATGAATGTTTATGATCCATGCTATAACTGCAATGATTCTCGAGTCTACAATATCCACGAGGCTCGGAGGGAACTCGTATGCACGTGTGGTGTAATAAACGGTAAAATCTATTCCTAGTCTTGCCTCTAAGACTAGCTCAAGTATTGCATGATGATCCTGTTTTTCTGATCATGGGCATGACTATGCCGGCAATTTTGAGGGCACAATGTTGGTAGAACGCTTGTGTTGAATCAATCCGGATTGATGTTATGCTATGAGATACCTTCGTCACAAGTTTATGGTTAATATCATTGAGATAGTTAATGTTTGCATAATTCCTTAGACCATGAGAGTATCAAGTTCCTTCGTGCTTGCTTCATGAACTTTGAGGTTTGTTAAACGTCATCCGTAACTGGGTGGCTATTACGGCAGCTTACGGGTTCACGGAAAAGTATAGGAAGTAACAAGATAGCTCAAGATTGAGATTTGCTCCTCCGACGATGGAGATATACTCGGTCCCTCTCAGTGTAACGGTATCCATCATCGTCTGGCCAGACACATTGTGATTTGATCACTGGGATGCCGGAACACGGAAACGAGAAAAGAGAACAAAACCGGTAACGAGGTAACTTGCATGCTGGACAAATTGTTGATCCACAGGAATGCAATAAATATCACCTCGGGTGTTTGTGACATATCGTGAAGCAAAAGGAATAGCTCACTGCAACTGGAGGTTCACTCAAATATTTATTCGTGTGGGTATAAGGGTCAATATGGGTGTCCACGGCTCCGATATTGATCATTGATCGGAAGGGGTTCCGGGTCATGTCTATACTTCACCGAACCTATAGGGTCACACGCTTAAGGGTCATCTATCTGCTGAATACTAGACAGGGAGTTTGAGAGAAAATCACCGAAAAAAGTTTCAGACACCGGAATCGTACCGCAGAGAGAGGTCATCGGATAAGTTTCGATGATACCGAAAAGTTGTTTCGGGATATACCATTAAGTCAAATTGGTTTTGGCACATGCCTGATAATTCTGGAGGGTGCCAGAATCATTCTGGAAGCTTTTTGGAATTTTCTGACATAAAAACCGGAAATGTTCCAGAGCTGCCGGAGCCACTTCAGATGCGTTTCGCACATGAAAATCACTAAAACCGGAACTGTTTCGGGGCGCGTTGAAAATCATTTTAGTGGGTACTGGAAATGTTCTTAGCCCACATAAATATTTTCAATTCAATCAGACGCTGAAAAATGTCGTCGTGAATAGTGAAAGTGCTTTTTGGGATATTTATGTAGAGCCACCTTTTTAGACTTGGTCAAAGTTCTAGACGGTAGTGGCTTACAAGGGAAGGAACCCCATTTTGGGGGGCCCCCTAGGGGTGGCCGGCCATGGGTGGTGGAGCTCCTTGGAGCTCCACATGGCATCCCATTTTACCTTAACACCCTCATGTGTGACTTAATGCATGGGGTTTTTTGGTAAAAATATGGAGGCACACTACCCCTTGGCTTTCCTATAAATAGAGGAGGTGAGGGCTGCCATCTCTTCATCCCTTGCTCTCATACACATGCCATGCATTATCTGGCTTCTTCTCTCCCTCCCACGAAAAGAGTTTCGTAGAGCCGTAAGGCTGCCTGGTTCCGGCAGGAACTAGTTCTAGACGGCGAAGCCCTGCCGGATAGCTGACACCGTATGTGTGCAACCCCGTAGAGAGATTGTGTTTTCGATCTTTTGCCCAAGGGGCTGTTCGAGTGTCCTCCCGAAGGGCTGTCCGAGTCTCCGTCCAAGTTTCGAGGGTCCTCCCGAAGGGCTGTCCGGGACATCGTCCGGGGGACTGTCTGACCGCCTCCCGAAGGGCTGTCCGGAGAGGGAGTACATCCTCGCGGTTGGGAGGTTGTAAATCCTAGCTGCGGGGATCTGCACCGACGATCTACACCGACTCTTCTTCCGCTGCGCTTCGAGTCGGTACGGATCAGATCAAACCTTGTATGCAGTCTCCATAGTGATCCTGGGCGTGCTCGCTATACCGAAAATTTTCGTTTTCCGTTGCGTTCCCCAACACCTTGTCAGACCGTCAACATAGAAAAGCAATCGGTATAGGGGCATATGTCGACGGCTTTCTGGCCGTCGGCAAAAAAAGACGAGATGGCAGCTGACGGCGCCGTCGCCAAGTCCACCCAATCAGTAGGTGACACATGGCGCTTGTATGCCGACAGCCATACAGATGCCACGTGTCCACCCGTGGTTCTTCACTGACCCACAGGTATGCCGACGGCCATAGATTGGAAGCTATGCCGACGGCCTGGCCGTCAGCATATCCTTGCCATGCGCAGGGAACTTGGGATTTGTTTTGATGTTTCTATACATAACGCATAGGAATTTTTGAAGTCACTACCTGACACTCCTGTATGCTTTTCCAGTGCACTACACGGCAACTCAGTGTGTTTTGTTGCATCATTTTTGAATGTGTGCCATCTTTCCATGGTAATTTATTGAGGCATATTTGATTGTACAACGAAAAATGATGGTTGAGGTCAGAAATCTTGCTTCCATGGCAAGAAAATTGTTGAGATGGCAACTTAAACCTGGCTAGTTTTCTCACTTACATTGCAAATTTATCATACAATCATGGCAAAAGAAAATTAAATAACGTGGGAAATTTAATATGATTTTTTGCCAGGCCAATTTGATCGTCATAACAAATTTAAATTGATGGACTTCTTTTACTTTGTAGCATGTCAAATTTACCTACATTGACATTCAATTTTTTTCCTATCTACTTTGCCATGTCAAATTTTACTTTATTTTGCCATGGAAACATTTAACCTTCATTGCCATGGTAAATTTGCTTTTAACATGAATGGCAATTTTTACTCTAATCGCTCATGGCAATTATACCTTTTTTGGCCATTGCAAATTTCCTTTCTTATTGTCATGGCAAATTTAAGCAAGTGTAAAATCATTAGGTATATTGTGCATAGCATGCGGCAAAAAAAGTTATGCATGGCAAAATTCTTCAGTTTTATTGCCATGTCAAATATAGTTTTCTTTTGCCATGTCAATTTAATAGCTCATGGCAAAAAAAATTTGCTTTTCATGGGACCATAGTAAATTTGACATGGCAATTTTTACTATCAAGTACATTGAGCATGGAAAATGAACAAAAAACAAAGTCTACAATTATTGAGTACATTGAGCATACCATGAGGTACGAAAAAGTTAGGCATGGAAGATTCTTCATTTTATTGTCATGGCAAATGTATTTTTTTCCCGTGTTATTTTAATAGCTCATGGCAATTTTTTAGCTTTTCATGAGACCATAGTAAATTTTACATGCCAATTGTTACTTTCTAGTACATTGAGCATGGCAAATAAAGAAGAAACAAAGTTTACAATCATTGAGTACATTGAGCATACCATGAGGCAAAAACATTGTGTGGATCTTGTCATATGCCAATTTTTTTTGTAAAAAGCATGTCATATACATCATAGCAAATTTTGAAACACACTTTTGGAATAGTCACAAAAAAATGTATGAACTTTTGATCTTCAAACATGTTACCTTTTTAAGAACATGGAAATTTTACTCTTTTTAGCATGGTAAAATTACTTTTATTGCCATGGCATTTTTACTTCATTTTTGCGATGTCAATTTTTTAGTTTTCTATTTTGGCCATGGCCAACTTACCTTTTTATTGCCACGGATAATTTACCTTTATCGCCATGGCAATTTTAATTTCACATACATTTGTGGAGCATGGCAAGTTTACTTTTATTTTTGCCATTGCAAAAATACTTTACATCCATGGCAAAACAAACTCGTTTCCGACCATTGATGTGATTTTTTTCTTGTACAAACTTTGGCACATTTTACTTTACAAAACGTGGCAATTACTACTAACAATATATTGGTGCACTTTTTGTTTGTGTTCCACATGGCGGCAATGTTTCATCCACACTCTACGTACATTTCTTACCACCATGTACACTCTACATTTCTACAAGTTTTTTTGTCTCTGTACATTTTCTAGCTGGCAATTTAGAATATGCTAGTTTTCTGGAAATGTACTAAACCTTTTGGAAAATGTTTTGTATATAAGTTGGCCATTGATTTTTTTTGGGTACAATTCATGGTATTGTGTACGGTCCATGTCATTTTGTGAATTTTCTGTATTATATATTTAATAGTTTTGCAGTGTTCATTTTTTTGGTGCTAAATGTATTTTGGTTGTGCTAGGAGGCCAGCTAAAGTTCTGCCTTGGCTAGGGTTTGGGAGGGGGATCCGTTGGCCCCGAACAAAAGCGTTCGGGAGAGGGATCCTTCCCGGAGAACCTTTTTGCTCAATCTGGGAAGGGCTCCTGCCGCATATTCATCCAATATCAGCTTCCTATTCCTAGAAAGGCTTGTTGGGTTTGCTCAGCCAGAATTTTTTGCATAGAACAAAAGGATGTGCTCAATTTGCATGGTAAATAGTGTGAAGTGCCAAATCTTGACTTGTTATTTTTTACGGCAAAACCAACCAAGGGAACTTACCCGTGCCTAACTATTTAGAGCATGGCCAATGCTTTACCGTGCACAGCTGCCGGCTAGATGAAAGAATTGTTCCCCATGACATCTAAGACGATCAGGTCAACTCAATACCTAGATCATGCTTGAAAAATTAAGTACATCAATGGTATTATGGTAGAGTGTAACTTGTACATCCGAGTAACCACATTGACTCTAAGATGAAAAGATGGGTAACTACATTAGTCCCATGGGAGCAACAACAAGGATTCCATGGTGACAACTCTAACATGAAATTTTGGGTAACTACATTAGTCACATGGGAGTAACAACAACAATTACATGGTGACAACTCTAACACGAAAAGTTGGGTAACTATATCTCGTGGGAGTAACCACATCAATTCCATGGTGACATCTCTAACATGAAAAGTTGGGTAAGCTACATTAGTCTCGTGGGAGTAACCACATTGATTCCATGGTGACAACTCTTAACATGAAAAGTTGGGTAACTACATAAGTCCCATGGGATTAACCTTATTTTTCCGAAAAAAGCGGTTTTTATTCCATACATGCTATATTGCACTGGCATAGCATGCCGGAAGCAAGGTCTCGAAGGTGGTCCAGATGGATTTGTGGAGAGCGGAAGGACATAGCCGATATGCATATCGGGGTACGTGGCGTAACCACCACACCGAGGTGTGCATGATAGGAAGGCCCCATCACCATTGCTAGGCAATCAAGAGGCTGGCGCCGCTGGCCGCAAGGGGAGGAGATGTGGGGAAGGAAGTTGAGGTGGAGACATGTTGATCCTCCCACGTCGCCTCGCTCAGGAGGAAAGCCTAACCTTTTTATAAGAGGATTAGGAGGTAGAGAATTGGTGGAATCGTTGTTATATTACTGAGCCCCATGGGCGAGAATATATTGTGTACATGTCTTCGAGGACAATAAGTCCTCGTAGAGATAAGGTACCAGAGAGATATGAATCCTATACTACTCCAACCCCCCCCCCCCCCCCCCCCCCCCGCGTAGTCACAACGGGAGCGACACAAACAGTTAGACTGGAGAAGACACCGAAGGCTGTAAGCCGACTGGGTGACATCCCCACACAGTTAGAATGGCTGATCTCACAGACCCTTTGGCTTGAGTGAAAAGTGCAGAGGTTGCTCAAGCAAGGTGGTAGCCGAGAACATGGGGCGGCGGGGCCATGGCCGAGGTAGCCGTGCGAGGGCCACCGTGGTTGATGTCGAGTCAGGGTTGCTAGTGTTGAGGAAGAAAAAGGCACATGTGGAGCCGTGGGCACAAGGAAGCACAGTGTAGTCAGGGACGTAGTGGTGTGCCAGGAAGAAAACGGTGACACAATTGAGGCAGACGTCAAGGAGAATGTTGATGCCGAAGACGATGTTGTCACCCCTATTGATAACCATTTTAGCCACTACCGTCAAAACAAACCCTAACCCTAGTTTGAGGAAGGCCGTTGTAGACGAGGTGCCACACCAGTTTTTCCAAGCCCGGGGAAACGCCGGGGACGAAGGAACGCGTCGGTATTGCCAACACCGGGCATGTATAGATGCGGACCAACACGAACTGTATGCCATGTCGGAGGGACTAGCAGAAGAGACCTCCGAACAGTTGCGACGCAAAACTACATGGGGTAGAAGGTGCCGATGTTGCACATGGTTGCTAGAGTACACACGAGTTTGTGCAGGGATACTGACCCATGGACAGGCATGACACGAACCAAGCACTAATAGCAACCGGGTGCACCTAGTGCCATTGGCCTGCACGGTGCCATGTGAGATGCATGAGCGACCATGTTCCGTCCGTAGGGCCTGTTGTTGCCGGCCCTAGACTACCCCTAGGCTGCTGACTCTCTCTCACGTTCTCTCTTTGCTGCAGGGAGGTAGACGATGAAAGAACTGAAGACACTTTGAGTTTTTCTGGCGACCAACGCCCAGCCGCACCAAGGCTGTACTTTCTTTCAGCACAAACTGAGGCAACAAAGCATTTTCTCTACCCCTTCTTACCCTGAAAAAGCAGGGACACAGGCACACGCACGCACGACGCAACGCCTCCCCGCATGGCTCGCGATCCACTTCCCTGGCGACACCCACGACGCGCTCCAACGCGGACGACTCGGGCCTGCTCAGCAGAACGCCAGCTGCAGCTACTACCTAAAGCACCAACGGCCTCGGATTCTAATGTGACACACACGCGCCGGCACCGCGACACAAACGCAAACACACACACCACGGACATGGCACACCCACCACGGGTTATTCCTAACAGGGCCCACTGCCGCGCCGGACAAGGGCCATTGGTCACGCAAACAGCGGGCCAGCGCAAGAGAACGCGAGCGGCCACCGCACTAGCACTAGCGAGACGCGTCGTTGGCGATTCAAACCGATTGTAGATCGGTAAAAACCAAGAAAAGAAACACCCATAAATGATCAGCGAGAGATAAAAATCCTGATCAGTAACTCGAGAAAGAAAAACTTTCTAGGGCAGCCGATCAACACGATCAGCAGACAAACCCTAGCTGCTGGTTCCGCAGCCCCCGATGGACATCATGGACATCAACTTCCCTGTGGAGCTAGGTCAGAAACTTGTGGCAGATGCCATGTAAAAGGATTAGAAGATAGAGAATGTATTGTCAGCCTCGTAGACGAGTATGTATTGTGTATATGCCTTTGAGGACAAGAAGTCTTCGTAGAGATAAGATAGAAAAGAGATATGAATCCTATACTACCAGATACACATATACCATATAAAACTTTTCGCATCCGCCTATAGCAGCAATGCTGATTCATTCTTGAAGATACGGGGAGTTCAATGGAAAATAATGCCATTCTTGAGAGAGAGAGATAAAAATGCAGACTTACTATTACTTTAGGCTTGAATAAGTCCCGACTTATATCCCGTTTGATGAGCTTGTTATACTGGATGAACTAAGAGAACATGTAGACAGTTAGGGTTTGGAATTCCTCACTATATATGTTTTTCTATATAATACACAACGATCTGAGTACAAATAGAGGGAGCTACCACTACTCCCGTGAGTCTAGGCACACAGGCCTATTGACTAAGAGCGAGGATCAAGATCCTGGAGAGGAGGGGATCGTTACAAGAACCAGGCACGCAGACCTTGAATGTGACAATACATGTACACAATACAACATATGTTACCAACCCCCCATAGTCGGAACTCCACTTGGATGGATGTTCAAGCTGGAACGAAACTACTGGAAGATCGCTTAGGAAGCCCTTTGGTGAACACACCTGCAGACTGTGAAGATGGAACATGGAGAACGCGAGCCTCTCCAAGAGCCACTCCGTTGCGGACAAAGTGTAGGTCAAGCTCGACGTGCTTTGTGAGTTGGTGCTAGACGGGGTTGGAGGAGAGATATGTCACGCTTATGCTATCACAGTAGACAACAGTGGCACTGGAAGGAGGTCGATGCAATTACTATAGCAGTTGGCACAGCTAACATGATTCAGCGACGCAGTTCGCAACAACCTTGTAGTCCGCCTCGGCACTTGATCGAGGGACGGTGTTTTGGCCTTTACACTAGTAGAAAAGAGGGCTTTGGTTCAGGCCGGGTCGGCCCATTAGTCCCGGTTCAGTCCAGAACCGGGACCCATGGGGGCACTGGTCCCGGTTCGTGAGGCCAGGGGCCTGCCGGGCCTCGTGGGGGCATTGGTCCCGGTTCGTCTGGCCCCTTTAGTCCCGGTTGGTGGGACGAACCGGGACCAATGGGCCTCGCTCCTGGCCCACCACCATTGGTCCCGGTTGGTGGCTTGAACCGGGACCACAGGCTGCCCTTTAGTCCCGGTTCATACCACGAACCGGGACCAATGAGGTGCCTATATATACTCCTCGCCCGCGAGCAGAGCACTCCAGTGCTCTGTTTTTCTCTGGCCGGCGAGGGGAGGGCTTTGTGGTGCTCTACCTCACCTCCTATGCACATGAGGTGTTCGATGAAATGCCCGAGCCACACTAGTTAAGCTTTCTCGTCTCGAAGCTCGACCTCAAAGCTCCATTTTCCTCGAGATTTGTCTAGGTTTAGCGGCCCGTCACGTCCCATTCCCGTCTTCACCGCCGTCGATCGCCCGCGCCGATCTCGTCGCCGGCACCACCGTGGTGAGCCTCTTGTTCTTATCTTCTTTCTGAAAGAAAAAATTTCTTAATTTAGATAGATACTTGTCTAATTTTCTTACTATTTTATTGCTTGTTATTATATAGTGCGATGGTTTTGGTATCCGCCCCCGTCGGCCCTCGTCCTGTCTATGATTCGGATGTGGTATATATTATCTTTATAACTATTGGTTCATTTATTGTTTATGAAAATTATGCCGACCAACGTGACATAGATTTTATTTATCTAGGAGGTATGTGAACCGGAAATTCCAACCGACCCTATTGTCGAGAGGTTAAATTTAGTTGAAGAAGAAAACAATTTCTTGAAGGAAAAAATAAAAAAATTGAGGAGGAGAAGATGATATTGGAGTTGCATGTTGCGGATGTCGTCGATGATCACAAGATCAAGATGGATGCAATGCGCTTGAAGATTAGAAAGATTAGAAAATATGCCATTCATACCGAGGCTTGGTATCATTATGCCGTTGGATCAATTGTTACCTTGGTTGCGATTATGATCGCATTTGTTTTCGCATTGAAATGTTTTACATAGTTTCAATGTATGGTTTAATTAATTAGATGCTCTGGAGAGCTATATGTTGTTAGATGAGAACTATGTATGTACTTTGGTTTTAATGTGATGATGAACTTCTATTAATTTGGTCACTTAATTATCTATTCATGATGTTCTGTAATGGTTTTTGACACACTTAATTATATATAATGCACGCAGATGAACCGGCAATGGATGTACGGTGACAGACACACCTCCGAGTACATTAAGGGCGTGCATGATTTTCTCGAAGTGGCTGAGGCAAACAAGCAGAATGGTTTTATGTGTTGTCCATGCCCTAAATGTGGGAATACGAAGTCTTACTCTGACCGGAAAATCCTTCACACCCACCTGCTTTACAAGGGTTTCATGCCACACTATAATGTTTGGACGAGGCACGGAGAAATAGGGGTTATGATGGAAGACGGCGAAGAAGAAGAGGACGATGACAACTATGTGCCCCCTGAATACGGTGATGCTGCAACGGGGGAAGCTGCTGAAGATCAAGAGGAACCAGACGATGTGCCCAATGATGCTGCAACGGGGGAAGCTGCTGAAGATCAAGAGGAACCAGTGCCCGATGATGATGATCTCCGCCGGGTCATTGTCGATGCAAGGACGCAATGCGAAAGTCAAAAGGAGAAGCTGAAGTTCGATCGCATGTTAGAGGATCACAAAAAAGGGTTGTACCCCAATTGCGAAGATGGCAACACAAAGCTCGGTACCGTACTGGAATTGCTGCAGTGGAAGGCAGAGAATGCTGTGCCTGACAAAGGATTTGAGAAGCTATTGAAAATATTGAAGAAGAAGCTTCCAAAGGATAACGAATTGCCCGACAGTACATACGCAGCAAAGAAGGTCGTATGCCCTCTAGGATTGGAGGTGCAGAAGATACATGCATGCCCTAATGACTGCATCCTCTACCGCGGTGCGTACAAGGATCTGAACGCATGCCCGGTATGCGGTGCATTGCGGTATAAGATCAGACGAGATGACCCTGGTGATGTTGACGGCGAGCCCCCCAGGAAGAGGGTTCCTGCGAAGGTGATGTGGTATGCTCCTATAATACCACGGTTGAAACGTCTGTTCAGAAACGAAGAGCATGCCAAGTTGATGCGATGGCACAGTGAGGACCGTAAGAAAGACGGGAAGTTGAGAGCACCCGCTGACGGGTCGCAGTGGAGAAAAATCGAGAGAAAGTACTGGGCTGAGTTTGCAGGTGACCCAAGGAACGTATGGTTTGGTTTAAGCGCGGATGGCATTAATCCTTTCGGGGAGCAGAGCAGCAATCACAGCACCTGGCCCGTGACTCTATGTATGTATAACCTTCCTCCTTGGATGTGCATGAAGCGGAAGTTCATTATGATGCCAGTTCTCATCCAAGGCCCTAAGCAACCCGGCAACGACATTGATGTGTACCTAAGGCCATTAGTTGAAGAACTTTTACAGCTGTGGAATGGAAACGGTGTACGTACGTGGGATGAGCACAAACAGGAGGAATTTAACCTGCACGCGTTGCTGTTTGTAACCATCAACGATTGGCCCGCTCTCAGTAACCTTTCAGGACAGACAAACAAGGGATACCACGCATGCACGCACTGTTTAGATGACACTGAAAGTATATACCTGGACAAATGCAGGAAGAATGTGTACCTGGGCCATCGTCGATTTCTTCCGACCAACCATCAATGTCGAAAGAAAGGCAAGCATTTCAAAGGCGAGGCAGATCACCGGAAGAAGCCCGCCATGCGTACCGGTGATCACGTACTTGCTATGGTCAATGATTTACACGTAATCTTTGGAAAGGGTCCCGGCGGACTAGCTGTTCCGAATGACGCTGAGGGACACGCACCCATGTGGAAGAAGAAATCTATATTTTGGGACCTACCCTACTGGAAAGACCTAGAGGTCCGCTCTTCAATCGACGTGATGCACGTGACGAAGAACCTTTGCATGAACCTGCTAGGCTTCTTGGGCGTGTATGGGAAGACAAAAGATACACCTGAGGCACGGGAGGACCTGCAACGTTTGCACGAAAAAGACGGCATGCCTCCGAAGCAGTATGAAGGTCCTGCCAGCTACGCTCTTACGAAAGAAGAGAAAGAAATCTTCTTTGAATGCCTGCTCAGTATGAAGGTCCCGACTGGCTTCTCGTCGAATATAAAGGGAATAATAAATATGCCAGAGAAAAAGTTCCAGAACCTAAAGTCTCATGACTGCCACGTGATTATGACGCAACTGCTTCCGGTTGCATTGAGGGGGCTTCTACCGGAAAACGTCCGATTAGCCATTGTGAAGCTATGTGCATTCCTCAATGCAATCTCTCAGAAGGTGATCGATCCAGAAATCATACCAAGGCTAAGGAGTGATGTGGCGCAATGTCTTGTCAGTTTCGAGCTGGTGTTCCCACCATCCTTCTTCAATATCATGACGCACGTCCTAGTTCATCTAGTCGACGAGATTGTCATTCTGGGGCCCGTATTTCTACACAATATGTTCCCCTTTGAGAGGTTCATGGGAGTCCTAAAGAAATATGTCCGTAACCGCGCTAGGCCAGAAGGAAGCATCTCCATGGGCCATCAAACAGAGGATGTCATTGGGTTTTGTGTTGACTTCATTCCTGGCCTTAAGAAGATAGGTCTCCCTAAATCGCGGTATGAGGGGAGACTGACTGGAAAAGGCACGCTAGGAGCGGACTCAATAATATGCAGGGACGGGCATTCTTGGTCTCAAGCACACTACACAGTTCTACAGAACTCTACCTTGGTGACCCCGTATGTCGATGAACACAAGAACAGTCTGCGCTCCAAACACCCGGAGCAGTGCGACGACTGGATTACATGTGAACACATCAGGACTTTCAGCAGTTGGTTGGAAACACGTCTCAGAGGTGACAACACTGTTTGTGATGAGCTGTACTCGTTGTCCAGGGGACCATCTTTGACTGTATTGACTTACAAAGGATACGAGATAAATGGGAATACATTTTACACGATCGCCCAAGATCAAAAGAGCACCAACTAAAACAGCGGTGTCCGCTTTGATGCAGCAACCGAGAGGGAAAAGGACACATATTATGGTTACATAGTGGACATATGGGAACTTGACTACGGCCATGATTTTAAGGTCCCTTTGTTTAAGTGCAAATGGGTCAATCTGTCAGGAGGCGGGCTACATGTAGACCCACAGTACGGAATGACAATAGTGGATCTGAAAAATCTTGGGTACACTGACGAACCGTTCGTCCTAGCCAATGATGTGGCACAGGTTATCTATGTGAAGGACATGTCTACCAAACCGAGAAAAAGAAAAGATAAGGAAGCGAATACATCATACGATGAGCCAAAGCGCCACATAGTTCTTTCAGGAAAAAGGGACATCATGGGAGTGGAGGGCAAGACAGACATGTCTGAAGATTATGAAAAGTTTCATGAAATTCCTCCCTTCAAAGTCAAGGCTGACCCAAGCATCCTGATAAACGATAAAGATTATCCATGGTTACGGCGCAATAAGCAAATGACACAAGCGAAGAAAAAGTGAAGACTTTCTCCCGCAACTATTATGATGATACCATGCCAACTTTGTAACAGACGAGTATGATACCATTGTCCGTTTTGTACACGAAGTGCATCCAGTTTTTTCCATAACCCTCTCAACTTTCTTGCACATGCTATGTGGATGAAATGATGATACCATGCCAACTTTCAACCTTTTCAGAGTTCATTTGAAATGCTTTTCAATTTCAGGGTCTTATAGCTCAAAATAATCAATAAATGCATGAAAAATAACAAATGAAGTCAGAAAGGGTTGAAATTTGATGATGTGGCTTTGAATGGTACATTTTGAACACACAAAAAGTCAGGAGTTCAAATAAGTTTTAAAAAATGAAATCCCTTTGTAACAGACGAGTTTCCGTATGAAATCCTGATACTTCAAAAGAGATTGTCCGTTTTGTACACGAAGTGCATCCAGTTTTTGCCGTAACCCTCTCAACTTTCTTGCACATGCTATGTGGATGAAATGGTGATACCATGCCAACTTTCAACCTTTTCAAAGTTCATTTGAAATGCTTTTCAATTTCAGGGTCTTATAGCTCAAAATAATCAATAAATGCATGAAAAATAACAAATGAAGTCAGAAAGGGTTGAAAATTGATGATGTGGCTTTGGTGCATTTTGAACACACAAAAAGTCAGGAGTTCAAATAAGTTTTAAAAAATGAAATCCCTTTGTAACAGACGAGTTTCCGTATGAAATCCTGATACTTCAAAAGAGCTTGTCCGTTTTGTACACGAAGTGCATCCAGTTTTTGCCGTAACCCTCTCAACTTTCTTGCACATGCTATGTGGATGAAATGATGATACCATGCCAACTTTCAACCTTTTCAGAGTGCATTTGAAATGCTTTTCAATTTTAGGGTCTTATAGCTCAAAATAATCAGTAAATGCATGGAAAATGGTGCATGAAAAATAACAAATAAAATAAATAAGTAATTAGAAACAAAATAATATAAACTTTAATAAAATATATAAGTAGAAACAAAATAAAATAAACTTTAATAACATAAATAAAATTTATGAAACTAAATTATCAAAGTATTTTCTGTTCAAAACATTATAAGCAACCTCTAGTATTATTGAAACTAAAATTATATAAAATTGATGCAACTAAAATTATCGAAGTATTTTCTGTTCAAAATCATTGAAAGCAAAAAAAATTCATAAAGAACTTTTTTTAGAAACTTTAATAGCAAAAAGAATTATCATAAAGTAAAATAAATAAGTAATTAGAAACAAAATAAAATAAAATAAATAAGTTTTTTGTTGTAAGTAGAAACAAAACAAAATAAATAAAGGAAAAAAGAAAACAAAAAAACAGGCAAAAAATACTTTACGTGCCTCTGCCGCACCCCCGACCACGCTGCCGTCGCCCCTGCCCCCGACCACGCCGCGCGCCCTCGCCGTGCCTCTGCCGCGCCCCCGACCCGCCCCGCCGTCGCCGTCGCTCGCGCCCATCGTCGCCGTCGCCTGCGCCCTCGCCCGACGTCGTCGCTGCGCGCCGCCCCTGCCCCGCCGCGCGCCGCTCCTGCCCCGACGCCGTCTCCGCGCCACTCCCCGCGCCCCTGCTTGCCCCGACGCCGCCTGCCGCGCGCTCCTCCCTTTGTGAGCACCGCGCCTCTGCCGACCCCGCCGCCGTGCTATTTTTTTACATGTTTTTAGATTTTCATATATGTATGTATGTATTTTTTAGATATATATGTATTTTTTTTATGTATGTTCATATATGTATGTATGTATTTTTTACATGTTTTTTGTATGTATGTATGTATTTTTTCAATTGTAATGATGTTTTAAAAATACATATATGCAAAAGTTAGATTTTTAGATAAGTTTTATCTATATATGTTCTCTGATTTAGTACATTTTAGGTTAGTTTCATTTTTAGAAAAGTTTTATATATTTAGGAAGAAGGAATAGAAGGAAGAAGAAGGAAGAAGAAAAAGTTTTATATATGCAAAAGTTACATTTTAAGAAAAGTTTTATATATCTAGCTAGGAAAGGAAGAAGAAGAAAAAGAATGAGAGGTAAAAGGAAAATAAGAAGAAGAAGAAGAAAGGAGAAGAAGAGGAGAGGAAGAAGATGAGAAATAAATAAGAAGAAGAAAAAAGAAGAAAAAGAAGAGGAGAAGAAGAAAGGAATAGAGGAGAAGAAGAGAAAATAGAATATTTCTATTTTCTCTTCTTCTCCTCTATTTCCTCTTCGTCTTCTTATTTTTTATCGGATATGTCGTTGTTGATATACCCCGTGTCCCGATAACTTCAACACGAGGGGGGGGGGGGTTCGACCTACCCCCTCCCCGATAACATTATTTTCCCATGTATGTATGTCGTCGTTGTCGATATAACCCCCTCCCAGATAACTTCGACCGTGATAACTTATACCATGGGAGCACCCCCCCCCCCCCGGCCCTCTCGCTCGACCAAAACTCTCGAGGACACCCAAACCCTAGAAAAAAACGATGTCGGTCTCCTACCCCCTCCCGCCGCGCCCCTACCCTTGAAGCGTTGTCGAGGCCACCCCAAACCCGGAATAAGCTAGGTCTACGTTTGCACTAATATATCCACCTGTTGTCATGTTTGTGTAATAATTGCCATGTTGTAATATTTGCAGAAACAATGGAGCACGAACGAGACGAGGAAGGAGAAGAGGTGTTGGGGGACATAATCTTAGCCGGAGGTGATGTCTTGCCGTATCTTAACGACAATGATGGTCTGGAAGAACAGGGTGAAGAAGCAGGCTACGGTGATCAAAGAGTGGAGGAGGAAAGACATGATTATGATGGCTCCGGTGACCCAATGCTGGTGCAAGAAGGAGCCCGTGGTGACGGCTCCGGTGACCGAACAGAGTCCGGCCAGGTAAATATATTAGTTAAGTCTGTGCTGACTAGCTAATTGATGCATTCATTGTTTTGGTATGTACACTTATTAATTAACTCTCGTCTTTCTTCTTTTCTCTAGCCCTCCGGATCGAGCACAACTTCGGTAAAGTGACGAGGCCCGAAGAGAAAGTTGCGCTCAGATGAAAGGTTTGAGATCACAACAATCGCGCGCGACGGCCAACCGATTGAACCCATTCGGACAAAGGAAGCATTTGCTGCTCAGTGCGGGGTTCTTGTTAGGGACAAGATCTCGATCAGCATCCACCAATGGTATAAGCCTAAGAAGGAAGACCCTGAGGTGTCTTATGTCAATGATATGCAGAAAGATGATCTTTGGACTGAGCTAAAGGCAAATTTCACCCTACCGCCAGAGGAGGATCCGGAGAAGCCAGTTAAAGAGCAATTAATCAAGTCTCATGCTCTTAAGAAGATGGCAGACCTATTCAGGAGGTGGAAGAATGAGCTGAAAACGTTTGTCGACAAAGAAGAGACACCAGAATTCATCGGCAAATATGAGAAGATCAGAGATCACTGGCCCGCATTTGTGGCCCACAAGACATCGGAAAAGAGTAAGAAGATGTCAGCGACAAACAAGAAAAATGCTGCGAAGAAGAAGCTTCACCATCGCACGGGGTCAGGTGGCTACCTCAAAGCCCGGCCTAAGTGGGCCAAGGCTGAGAATGATCTGCTTGATAAAGGGATCGAACCAGAGACAATGAACTGGCCAGACCGTTGCCGGACTTGGTTCTTCGGGGCTAGCGGAACCTTGGACCCTGTATCAGGGAAGTGCGTTTGGACGGACGAGCAAATGATAATACCAGTCAAGAGGCTTCAGCATTATATCGATGCAGCGCAGCAAGGGACGTTCGTTCCAGACAGAGAGAATGACGAGCTCACAATGGCCCTCGGGAATCCTGAGCACCCTGGACGGACACGAGGCATGCCAGGCTCCGTTCCGTGGAAGGCTGGTTTTCTGGACGCAGGCGGTTACAAATGCCAGGAGAGGAGGAAAAAAGTGGAGCAGACCCAAATTCAGAAGCTGCACGAAAGGGTTCAAGCGCTAGAGGAACGAGACGTAGCTCGCAGCAAGCGACCTGCTGAAACTACCCCCGAAGCTACCCCGCCATCTCAGCGGAGAAGCAGCGTGGCTTCCACCGAGCTGCTTCAGCCGAAGCATGTCTTGACGGCTCCTGCTAGCTACCCCGTGGATGCTATCACAGAGTCTCAACATTGCCACCTTATGACGCAGTGGGAGAACTTCAAAGTCAAGGCGGCTGTCGGCTCTGTTCGACCTCCTAAACCCGGCGCAACTTTTCACTGTCGTCCGATTCCAGAAGGATATGCTAGGGTGATGGTGGACGAAATAACGGAAGGATTTGAGGACCTCCAGCTTGACGACCCTACCGGTGAAGGGGAGACTCGGCTGGGTTCTGCTCTGAAGACTCCATGCCTATGGCGGAAGGAGCTCATCAACCTTCCGAACTGGATGCCTCCGCCTCCTCCTCCTCCTCCGGCGAGTAAGGGCACTCCGCCTCCTCCTCCGGCGAGTGATCAGGGCACTCAGCCTCCTTCTCCTGCGCGTGGCGGCACTCCGCCTCCTCCTCCGGCGAGTGATCAGGGCACTCAGCCTCCTTCTCCGGTGCGTGGCGGCACTCCGCCTCCTTCTCCGCCTGCGCCGGCGCACCGGAGTAGCCAGCCTCCTCCTTCTCCGCCTCGTCAGCAAGGGCGGAAGAGACCCGCCGCCACTCCGGCTGCTCCGGCGCGTCGTAGTCCTTCTCCTCCGCCTCGTAAGCAAGGAAAGAAGACAGCCGCAGCCGCTCCGTCTGCTCTGCCGGCGTCTAGCAGTACAGCCAGAGGCGGGAGGCAATACAGATTCGGTCCTTCTCTGAAGACTCCAGAGAACTTACCATACGAGAGGACCGAGGAGGAAACCACGAAGATCATGCGAGCCGAAGTGACGAACTTCTTTGAAGGGGTGAAAGCAAAGAAACATCCACCTCCGGAGGAGAAGGTAGATCCGGTGAAAGCGAAGCGCACTCTGACTGCCCTGACAAAACCACCAAAGTCTCTGCCGAAAGGCAACTAGGAGCGCATTATTGCAAAGACATTTGTCGAAGCGGAGCGGTCGGGAAGTACTGTCAGTGATCAAAGGTTAAAAGAACGACGAGCTGGGAAAAAAATTGCCCAGCTCGGCGAACAAGCGAACCAATCGTGCCCCCCGCTCAAGGTGTCTAGCGACATCGTCGCTAATGATCCGAGGATGGTGCCCGGTTATAGCAATCTTGGAGATTACCTGCCCGACGATGTACATTATGATTTCTTGGAGGTGGACGAACACAAATACCATTACGGGAAGCCTCTCGTCAAAGATGAAAGATCTCTAACAACGATGATGTGAAGATTACATGATTGGTACATGAAAACCTGCAGAGAGTCTGGGGGGAGGAATACTTTGACGCTGAGAGTTAAAGAGGAGCATGACCTTGTTGGAATTGAACTGTTGAATGTTCCATTTGAGGAGTTCTTCCAGTTTTTCAATCAAAAGGCCCTCGATAAATCAACGATCACTTGCTACTGTCTGTAAGTAGTACTACTTCTATCATTAAGTCTCTCTATATAGGTCAGCTCTTTCATTGCATGTATTTATAATTATCCTCACTATGTTATGCAGATTGAAGATCGCCGAATTGAAGAAAAGACAAATCGGTGATATTGGGTTCATTAACACAAATCTCATAGATGCAACTGAGGTTAAATATCATGCCGAAAATACCGAGGCCAACTTGCTACGATCGTTGGTAATAAATGAAAACAAAGATATAACACTCTTTCCTTACAACTTCAAGTGAGTGTTACTGTCTTGTGCATATTCGGTTTCCCTTATTAGTCCAGGTTATAGTAATGTAATTGATGACTTATGCATGTGTGCACAGCTTCCACTATATTCTCCTAGAGATTAAGCTTGAGCAGGGAGTAGTAACCGTCTTAGACTCGAGACGAAAAGATCCCCAGGACTATGCGGACATGACTCAAATGCTCGAGAAGTAAGTTAAATCGATCATTATCCACCATATCAGCAACTTTGTTCATTTCCTGATATCAAGTAATTGTTTTCTTTGTCTGGCAGGGTTTGGAGAAAATTCACCAAAAAAGCTCCGGGACTGCCGAAGAAGCTGCAATTTAGACACCCGAAAGTAAGTACTATAGTAGCATGTTCCGCGCATCTCCTAGTGATTCAAGCGCTAGTTTCATCAATACCATTTAGCATGCTTGCTTATCAATTTGATTAACCTCTATTTCTTGTAAAGTGGTTGTGGCAGGAACAATGGGAATGATTTTTGTGGATACTACGTTTGCGAGTCCATCCGCCACACGACCTATGAGCGGGGCTACTCTGACGAACAATATGAAGTGCGTAAACAATAATATTCACAATTTTATTTTATTACCATCATTTGTGTTGAGTTTCATTTATTCATATATATATGTATTGACCCCCTTCTTCAAATTAGAACTTTCGGATGCGGGATGAACTCCTACCACCAGATCGTATGCGAGCAATTCAAGAGGAATTGGCGGCATTCTTCCTTGACCACGTGATCGCTGAAAACGGAGAATACTATGTGGACCATGTGTTCATATATAATTAGGAGATTATATTGTACGAGATAATTATTGTATATATGTAGCCGGTAGTGTCGGATAGATATACGAGAACTTGTTGTTCGACCAATCTCTCGGAGAAGGAGAGGTGGTCGATATCACTTCTCTCTGTATGCATATGTTCATGACGATCTTCTGTTTCCTTCATTTGCTTACTAGCTAGCGTGTCTAGTCCTCTCTATACGTATATAGTACGTAGCGTCGACCAAGCACGGAGATAAGAGAGGACACTTCTCTCTATTAATTAGCTATCTAACACAATATATGAAACACCTAAATTAATCCCCCAAAACCCCCAACCCCCCCCCCCCCTTTCAAAAAAAACAAAACCCCCAGCCCCTGAAATGCTGACGCGTGGATGCCTATTGGTCCCGGTTAGTGCCACCAACCGGGACCAAAGGCCCTCCTTCCTGGGCTCGCCGCACCGGCCACGTGGAGGCCCATCTGTCCCGGTTCGTGTAAGAACTGGGACTAAAGGGCTAGGGCATTAGTAACGACCCTTTAGTCCCGGTTCAACAACCGGGACAAAAGGCCCTTACCAACCCGGACAGATGACCCTTTTTCTACTAGTGTTAGAGCACCAGGAGACCAAGTTGGAGACGAGGAACACGCACAAACCGGAAGTAGATATCTGTGTATCGGGGCAGCCGACCCAATCCGCGTCGGAATATACCACCAAATCATGTCCAGGAGAGTTGCTAATTAAGGTGAAGACCGTAGTGAGATGTGGCCTAGAGATAGCGTGCAAGATCCTTTTGAAAAATTTAAGGTGGAAGGGTGCAAGGATCATGCATGAAAAGGCAGGCTTGTTGAATCGCATAAGAGATATCGGGGCGAGTGAGTGTAAGGTATTGGAGGGCGCCAACAATGCCGCAGTAGAGGGTTGGATCAGAAACAGGGGCGCCACCATGTGTGGAAAGTTTGGATTTGGTATCTACGGGGGTGGCAATGGGGTTACAATTTGTCATATTGGTGCGATCCAAGATCTCAAGAATGTACTGTTGTTGGGAAAGGAACAGGCCACGTGGGTAACATGTGATGTTGACACCAAGGAAATGATGTATGTTACCGAGATTAGACATGGAGAACTCGGACTTAAGTTAGGAGATGATGGAGTGTAAGGTGGTAGTGGTATGGGCAGTGAGGATAATTAATGTCATCCACGTAAAGAAGGAGGTATGAATGGTTGAGCCATGTCTAAAGATAAATAAGGATGTGTCACACTTGGAAGCAACAAACTCCAATGATAGAATAAATGCCTGAAAGCGACGAAACCAAGTGTGAGGAGCCTGTTTCAACTCATACAAAGACTTCTTGAGAAGACAAAAAATGTGTGGGGTCGGAAGAATCAATTAATCCAGCCGGTTGGTTGTAATACACGATTTCATCGAGAGTGTCGTGTAGAAAGGCATTCTTGACACCCATTTGATGAATGGGCTAAGAGTGAGTGGTGGCGAGACTGAGAACCACACGTATCGTACCCGGTTTAACAACCGTGCTAAATGTCTCGGTGTAATCAATGCCCTCTTTTTGAGTGAATCCATGAAGAACCCAACGAGCCTTGTAGCGAGCCAACGAGCCATCCAGATTACACTTGTGTCGAAAGATCCACTTGCCGGTAACCACATTGACACCTACAAGCATAGGAACCAAAATCCACGTATCATTCTTTAACAAAGCATTAAACTCATCAAGCATTGCATTGTGCCAATGGGGATCTTGTAAGGCAGATTTATAAGAGGAGGGAATGGGGGAAATGTCGGTGGAAGTAGTAATAGAAAATAATCGCTTGGGTTGGGCAAAACCGGACTTATCCTGTATCCACATTTTATGTGAGTTGATCGGTGGGGGGAACGGGTACAATGTTTTTGGGTAGATGTGGCGTAGAGGGAGAGGACGACATGTGGGGCGAGGAGGATTCGATGGGGCCGGACGCAGGGGTGGTAGGTGTGGTGGGCGCGGAAAGAGAGGGCGATCCTGCCAGGTTAGAGGGCGACAAAATGATAGGCATACGACGAGGTGACACGTGGGCAACAGGTGGGGAGATGGAGTCGGTCGAGGTAGTGGAAGAGAAGGCGGGCATGTGGCTAGGGCTTGTTGGCTGCATGGAGAAGCTAGTTGCGGGTGGGGTGGATCCTCATCGGGATTGATCACATGAGGTAGTTGGAGCAGGGCTCCCACTGCTAATCACGCATGGATGGATTAGGTGCGGCGGATCCGGTGCGAGGGGTGGGCCTGTAGGAGGTTGTGTGGGGTGCATAGGGGAACTCGTTTTTATCAAAAATTACGTGATGGGGCCCAATCACTTTGCGCGTTTGAAGATCAAAGCAACAATAGCCCTTGTATTCTAGTGGATATCCAAGAAAGACACAATGGGATGAACAGGGAGCTAGTTTGTGTGGGCTAGTGGCATAGAGATTTGGGAAGCATAAGCAGTGGCGGAGCTTCTACACGATTTGGGAGGGGGCTAAATGAGTCTTAAATAGAGTTGAGGGGCCTAATCTAGTGTATTCTATTAAAGTTTGTCCAAATATTATTAAATATTACTTTGAGTTTATACAAAGAAATAAATTTGGTAGGGGGGGCCACTGCCCCCTTTGGCCCTCACTAAGCTCCGCCACTGAGCATAAGCATCCAAGCATGCGAAGATGATCATAGTGAGGTTGAATGCTTGTAAGAAGAAAGTATGGCATGTATGGTGCAATGGCGGTGGATGGGCGACGGTTTAAGAGATGTGTGGTAGAGTGAAGAGCCTCATCCCAAAATTGTGGAGGGAGGTGGGCTTGTAGGAGGAGTGTGCGTACAACATCATTTGTGATGCGAAGCATGCGTTCGGCCTTGCCGTTTTGTGGAGAGGTATGAGGGCACAAGAGACGATAACTGATGTTGTTGTTTGAAAAGAATGTACGTAGAGAAGTGTTGATGAACTCACCACCGTTATCACATTGCATGCACTTAATGAGAGTGTTAAATTGGGTAAGAATGTAGAGAAAGAAGCGTTGTAGGGTGAGGGAGGTGTCGGACTTTTGGCGCAAGGGGAAGGACAAGAGTAATGAGTGAAGTCGTCTAATATAATGAGATAATAATCATAACTAGAAAAACTAGTAACGGGAGACGTCTAGAGATCACAGTGAATGAGTTGAAATGGGGTAGTGGTGATGCAAGAAGTTCTTATTAAACTTTATTACATAATTATTAACACAAAATGGTTGTCGTTTTTGGCATAATTAATAAAGAACACCAAAATATCAAGGAATCATACATATTAGTCAGAATAGGGAAAGGAATTTATTGGATAATATCCAAGTAATCACATATAGATAATGATGCTATATCCGTGTTTAAGTTTAATATGCATTTACATGTTACATGTAAAATTTTATATATATATATATATATATATATATATATATATATATATATATATATATATATATATATTCAAATCAATTATGTATAGATTTTTGGACATGTTGACTTACGTGAGTTGTGATTTGCTATTTAATGTTTCTAGGTCCTAATAAGAACCGCAGGGTCAACATTTTTCTAAAATTGTGCCATATCTAGGCCTAGGTTTGCTAAACTACATTTTATGTAGCTAAACTTAACCAGGAGAAAGTTATCTATGAATTAAGCATGCTTCAAGTAGATATGTGTATGTGTCCATAAACTACAAAAGAAAATATCTTCATATCACTGAAAGATTTTACATCATATATATGTATTTAAATTAAACACTAGGAAGTAGTGGTCATGGCAAAATATAGTATATGCATCTGCCAATTATAGTAGAATACTACATGTTTTAAATACCAATATTACACAACTGAATTCATTCATTTTGACATCTTTTTAATCATATGTAGTTTTACTTAAATGAACAACTTACATGCTTTCAAAGATATACTAGGATGTGCACTGCACAGGTTATGACAAGCCATTTGTATAATCTAGGAAAACAACTGGATGATAGGCTTACTACTTATGCACTTCGAATTCAAATTATTTCACCTACACAGAAAATGTTGGATTGGCTTGCATTAATGGATTGCAACTTAGCTATCTAATTTGTGGAAATATTGGTAGCGGTGGTCAGGTTTAGTGCAATATAACATAGAGAAAACAAAGTTGATCTGCATATATTAGACTCTAACACCTTGACTAATTCACATGGCTGAAGTCTTTTCTAACACACTCCCAATTCTCACATTTCTTTAGTTCTTCTATTTCCCATATGGTAAGACGGAACAAAGGCTTTTTTTATCCTTCTTTAATCGTGCATGTGGTTAAGCTATTTTCTGTGAAGATTTGTAGGTGTTTTGTAGATAACTTGGTAGTTATACTTTAAAATAATACATTCCAAAAATAAAGTAGTACTGCATATGGCTAATCCAATCGTCCAAAGGTTGTCAATTTGATGAATAACATAGTTTCCAGAATATATTTTTACCAGTAATTTCTATCCTGATATATCTCTAAAAAATGGTTATATAATGTATCTAACTTTCACTAGATATTTCTGATAAGATAACAAGTGGGAGTGTGAGACTGTATAGATTTTGAACTATACCACACTGACTATTAGTGATATAAATGCATGGAGCTACTTAGGCATTCAATCTTATCATGTACATGGTTCCCGAAGAAATAAACACATACATATGGTTCATTTTACAACATATATCTGATATGATTTTTTTGCAAGGAACTCTAATAAAAAAACAACATATATCTGATATTTTAAAAAAGTGGCACCTATAAATTTTGATGTTGTTCATAAGTCCAATTTATAATAGTGCAGATTAATCAACATCATAGTTGTATATGATTCGATTTTACATAATAGGAACCTAAGAAATATTATATATGTTCTTCAAACTAAGTAGTCGGTAATTTCTTATTTTGTGGTTGTGCCAATCGTGGAGTTAAGTTGTTGCCCTGATCAATGACATGGTTTCCAGAATACTTATATTACCAATAATAATTTATATCCAATATACACCAAAAAAGTCATATAATGGGTCTAAATTTTTAGAAGGTATTGCTTTTGAGATACCACCCGGTATTTTGAGCATATTACACTAAATATTTGTGATATAAATCCAAGGAACTACTTTGGAGTTTCGTCTTAGGCCATGGTACCAAAAACATTAACACCAATAATTATAGTTTTACACAGAAAACATTAACTTATATTTACAAAGAATCACGTGTCCCTCTCTAATAAAAGGTACATCATAGAACTAAACTATACTATGCAATTTAAAATGTTGCCTATATATTCTGATGTTGTAAATCGGTTCAATTCATAATACTACAGGTTAATCAACACCATAGTTGTTGTTTTCACTTTCATAATAGGAACATAGGAAATATTATATATTCATTAAAATAAGTAGTCCATTGTTCATTTTAATATTTTGTAGTTCTAATTTCTACAAGAAATAAATTACACAAAAATTCTCATGTGAAGTTTGAAAATTTTCTAGCCCGTGCAGATGCATGGGTGGATGACTAGTGACACAAATTAATACATCACATATAAGCTATGGGTGCAACTCTAGACATATGTGTATACACAATGCATGACATCTCGAACATATTACACAAATCTGAACATCACAAATAAGCTATGGGTGCAACTGCAAACATATGTGTATAAACAATGCATGATGTCTCGAACATATGACACAAATCTGAACATTACATATAGCTACAGGCGCAACCCTACCCCTGCACAAGCCACACATCTTCTACCCACTCCGAGGCTATTGGCATAAGCAGGGAGCGTGGTAGATATGCTGACAAATGAGAATGATTAGCTCCTCATCTTGCACGAAGTCAACAAAATAAATAAGGCACATGCCGTTGAAGTTGACCGGAGCCTCCTCGCCATCTCCTCTCGGCGGGTATGTAGCCGTCCCTAAAGCATGCATGGTCCGACACGCCGTCCAATGTCATAGCCTCGCCAAATGAGCAAAAGAGCTAGGGGACCCAATACGATCAAGCAGCAGTTGATAAGAACATTTGGATTCGTCAAACGATGCAAGTTGAAATCCCAATCGGAATCGTAGGTGCCGGGCCACGCACCCCTCCAGCAATCCTCGACAACTTCCCCATGCCCGAATAGAACATGCTACAATATTTTGCTTTTCATAGCGTACCAATCAATAAAAATGATGCAAAATCAAGAAGAAAGAAAGAAAACAATTGTTGAAGTTGTGCTAGCATAGTCTAAAGATAACTCAATCTAAAGAAGCAGTCAATAAGAACAAAAAATGAGCCCTAAAGAGGAGAAAAAATAGAATTTTTAAAATTACTTTTACCGCAAAAAGCACTTTGTTTCAGCATTTGGTCACACCTCAACTAAATGAAAAATGCAACAAAATCACATCCTTCAGGAATATCAACTAATGTTAAGCATCTTCAAAAATATCCCTTCACTAATTATGTTAAGGCGGGGGGAGGGGGGCAATGCCCCCCTCACCCCCATAAGTACATGTAGGTCTACCGCTGATCTATGTTGCCTGTTTGACCTTTAGACATATGTGTATAAACAATGCATGACATCTCAAACAGATGACACAAATTTGAACATCACAAATAAGCTATGGGCACAACTCCAGATATGTCTTTTTATAAACAATGGATGACATCTCGAACATATGACGCAAATATGAACATCACATATAGCTAGGGGCGCATGGGCCTACGCCACAGTACCCTTTCATAGGCCACACATCTTATAGCCCCTGTGGAGTTGCTGGCATAAGCGGGGCGCATGGTAGATATGCTGACAACGGAGAACGACTAGCTCCTCATCCTGCACGAAGTCAACAAGACAAATAGGGCACCTGCCATTGATGTCGACCGGAGCTTCCTTGTTGTCTCCTCTGGGTGGGTATGTCGCCGTCCATAAAGCCTGCATGGTCCGACACGCAATCCAATGTTGCCAGGCTTGCCAAATGAGCAAAAGATCTATGGGACCCAGTACGATCATGGAGCAGATGATAAGAACATCTGGATTCGTCCAACGATGCAAGCTAAAATCCCAAACGGAATCTGCCGCAGGCGCCGGGCCATGCACCCCTTCAGAAAATCCCCTACAACTTCCCCATGCCTAAATGGAACTTGTTACAACATCTTTTGTCATAGCATATCAATCAATACAAAATCATGCAAAATCAGGAAGAAAGAAAGAAAACAATCATTAAAGTTGTGCTAGCACAATCTAAAGATGGCTCAATTTAAAGAAGCACTTAATGAGAACAAAAAAATGAGTAGTGTGTAGTATTGCAATACATGAACCCTAAAATGGAGGTAAAATTAGAAGTTAAAAGAACTTAAGACCACACAAAGCACTTTGTTTCAGCATTCGGTCATAACTCAACAAAGAAAAATGCAACAAAATCACATCCTTCGGGAATATCAACTTAATTTAAGCATCTACAAAAACATTTCCTTCATGAATTATGTCAAGGCGGCGGCGGCCGGGGGGGGGGGGGGGGGGGGAGGAGGGCCCCTCACCCCCAAAAGTACATGCAGGTCCGTCGCTGATCTATGTTACCTCCTGTTTGACCTCTATTACACCCCTGACACCATAAATCAGAGAGAGAGAGAGAGAGAGAGAGAGAGAGAGAGAGAGAGAGTGAGAATGCTAGATCGAAATAATCCAAGAGACAGGCGTGGCATGAATGGAGGAAGAAAACACGACGACGAAAGTTGTGGAATGGGTCGTGGGATTGTAAGGATTTTCTTTTTTTTCTTTTTCTTTGGCTAGTAATGCGGGGTGTTGGACTGGTAATCTGAGCTATTCCTGGACCATGAAATGGAAAACAGATCAACGGTAGTCTGAAGATTGAGAGTCTTCAGACGTCTGTTTTGAAGTGTTTCCCATTTGTCATTGTGATGTAATGTCATCCAATCAAAGCTCTAATGTTTTAAACCTATTAGAGTGGAGTGGTTTGGGGAGTTCAGTTCATCTCATTAGGATCTCCGATTTCCATAAGCAAAACTACTACTCTGATGTAACATCTTCGACATCACTGAATGGATCCACTAATTGTCTCTGCATTGTTAAAAAAATCTGTAAAATATGGCTATTTGGTAACGCTAAGTAAGCCTGCTGCACAAAGTTTGTCCTTTTATTCAGCTCTTAGGAAGAATAAACCTGATCAAATGTTGAGTCCTTGTCATTTTTCATGCGGCCCCTAATATGAACATCAGTATATTCAGAATACTACACCGCAAAAAAAAAGTATATTCAGAATACTCCAATCTATTTGATCTGATCATTCCTGATACTAACGTAAAGGATCACCAAACACAATGCTGATGAATTTGTTAACAATCGGTTCACCGAAAGAAATGAATACGTTGACATGCTAGAAATTTGAACTATCCACGATGTCATACAGATTTCAGTATGAAGCATCACAAATACAGTCTCCTAGCATGGAATCGCCTAAAAAAACACATAAGAGAAAACCCACTCATTGTCATACAACTTACCACATATAGATAATTACACAAGCGCAAACTTTTACTTGTTCCAATGGTTCAAGAACATCCACCTCCCGTCTCAGACAAGCTTGGATTTGTGATCTGTGTTGTACTTGCCCGTAACTCTTATGATAAAAGCTTCAATTTTACCTTTAATTTCCTTGGGAAAGGATAAAGCTTGAATTTTTTCTCTAAAAATTACAATTACATCCAATCCAAATCATTGGGGTGTTGAAGTCTTTTTTTTCCCTCTGCATCCACCGGCGGCGCGTTGTGAGCAAAGCTCGTTGCTGCCTCTCAGCCTCCATCTCAGCGGAAGAAACTTGTAGAAACCAAGTATGTAGAAGCAACAATAGGGGCTTCGTTGATGTAGACCAGAGGACGACTACGAACGCAATATTGGCAACAAATCGCCACCCCGAAGAAGAAAATGCCGAAGAGTGCCTATGTAGCACCATAGGTTTGCTGAGACAGAGTCGGCGAACACAACTCTCATATGCTCTCCGACGAGGCCGAAACCAGCCAACCTTCATAGGTCGAAACTGGAACCAGGGGACCAAGATGCATGATGGCGCCATCCGCTCCGCAGAACACTACCGCCGAGACAAACCTACAGAACAAAAACCTCGACCCAAAGAACTAGATCTAGAAACACACCACCTCCGCACATCTCCTAATGATGCCAAGAAATACCATCAAAACAAGAACAAGGCAGGGAGGACTTATTCCATCTCGACAGCGGCGACATCGCCTCACCACCAATGACTAGGGACCGGAACCAAAACTAAAATCTAACCCTACCACCACCAGTCCGAAATAGCAGGGTCCCCATACTCGTCAGCACTGAAGTGGCGAATGGAGGGAGATGGTGCTCGTGATCTTGCCGAGGAGGAGGTAGATCGATGCTGCCATCCTAGCTCATAGGGTATCGCGTGAGGGTGGGAGGAGGAAAACACTTATTGGTGCATTTCTCAAATTGTATTCATCTACTAGCATTTTCAAATTTCGAATATTGCATAGAGTGAGCATTGTCTTGTTGTGGTAGCGGAGAGAGCACGCGACCCCCGGTCAAAAGAAGTCAAAGGACAGGGTGAGAGGCGGTTTTGGTGGGCCCGTCCTGTTGGGCAGGATTCCCCTGACGCTTGCTGCTCTCTTCATAGCCGCTAGACATGTGTCCCCTCTGTCTTCTTTTTCACCAGCCGCACCCGCCTCCTCCAAAAACTCCAACCTTGCGCTCTTCTCTTTCTCCCGAAGAAGACTCACCTGTCACCTCCGGCTTCAGGCAGCGAGAGAGAGACAAGCGGAGCAACCGCCATGGTGAGAGAGATGGGCAAGAAGGACCAGAAAGTTGTCCTCGGACAGCGGCGCCGACGTGGACAAGGCGCTCGAATCGAGCCTGCCGACAAGCGATCGGAAAGGGGTGGGAACCCTTTGAATTGCTGTTCGAAGCCATGCTCCCCCTATGAGTTGTTTACTTCATTTATGATCTCTAACTACTTTATTACGCAGACTTATGATTCCAGTTCAGTTGGGTCAGATTAATCTGCTGCTATATATGCTACTAAAAAAATGCATGGCACCATTCAAAAAAATGTATGTTACATTTAAAAAATGTTCATATTTTTAAAATATGTTCGTGACATTTTTTAAAATGTTTATACAATGTAAAACAATATTTACATAGTTAAAATGCTTTTTTTGTATCATTCAAAAAAAAATGTTTAACACGTAACTGAAAAAATGTTGAAAAACATGTATTTTAAAATGACGAGGGCAAAATGGTACGATATTTCGGGGAACAGAAAACGGCGAGGAATTTTGGAAATTATGCGGAGGCCGCTGTGTTAAAATGGGCTTTACATTGGGTATAACTCGGCCATCGAATGTAACGTGCCATCGACCGCGCACGGGCAGTGTGACGTTGGATTCCTAATAGGCCGCTGCCTTGTCATACCTCCCCCTCCCCCCCCCCCCCACCCACACCCCCACCCGCACACACACCTCCGAAATAGGGTTTTCCCCCGCTTTGTATTACAAAACAACCGTCACCGATACAGCCAACAATACCACGCTGGGGCAGACAGCACAATCTTGCCCAAAAGAAAACAAGAGAAAATAAGAGAAAGAAATGCGAGCAACACTGGCTCAACGAAAGCTGTAGCATCCTGCAACCGCTGCGCCCACCGGAGAATTCCGCCACACTCCAATGCCCTCGGTTCACCGAGTACCAAGTACCAAGCAGCACCTTAAAGAAGGACCGCGACGACGACGACGCTGCTGCTCGGACGAGTCCTAAGATTTCTCCCGGTACGTGGAGGGGAGTGAGGGAGAGGTATAACCGATGCCCTTCAAGAAGGGTGGCGCCGCCCACAGGCGTCACCGCGTCGGAGTCGGCCAGGCCCGACAGAGATTTCTCCCTACCTCTCACACCTACCATCCAGGACCAATTGCTGGCTCCACCCTGCCTACCGCCCACCACCACAGCCACAAGGACACCACAGTCGTCTCACCACGACAAACGTCGCGAGGCCGGCCAGGCCGAACAAAACCACCGTTGACAGGGGCCGGCAGTACCGCAACCACGTGGGAGGGGACAACCTCTACCGACACAAGCGGTAGCAAACCGGATGCAGAGCAGGAGCACGTCGGGCCAACTGCCCAGCCAGGCCCAGATCGGGCCCGCTAAGCTCCCGCCGCCGCGCTGCAGCAGACGCGGCGCAATAGCCGCCGCCGCCGTCTCCCGTGGCTTGCCAGACCAGCCGAAGGCGGCCCGCCCCAACCCAGATCGGGGCCGAAGGGGCCCAGATCTGGGCTTGGAGGGCGCCGCGGCCAAGGCCCGCTGCCAGCCACCACCGCCGCCAAGGGGCCGCGCCGCCGCCACGCAGCCACATGATCTGCACCAGAACGCCTCCCGCCGAGGAACACCGCCGGCGGAACTCGCCGCCCGAGCCGGGAACCGCGTCGGGAGAAGGAGGGGGAGCTGCCACCGTCGGCCAAGAACGGCGCTGCACGGGCAAGTGCCCGGTAACGCCGGCCGACGGCAGCGATGGGAGGGGGTGAGGGGAGGAGGGCTAGGCGGCGGGGGAAGGGAGGGCCGCCCTAGCCGCCTCGCTCGGGGAGGCGGCGCGGGGGGTACGGGGAGGAGCGGGGGAGAGAAGAATCCCACACACACACACAAAATTCAAGAGAGAGGGTCAGGGACAACGGTTCAACCACTAGGGTCAATACAATCGTTACAAATGGTAGTATTTTTTGAGGGAATTACACTGGTAGTATTTTTTTTATTTTTTCACGGATAAATTACACATGGTAGTTGAAATATTTGTTACAACATATTATTAAATGAAAGAGAGAAAATACAAAAGATGATAGTTAGACGATCCATGGATGTTGTAAAAGCCCTCTAAAATGTAGCATCCAGTTTGTAAACTCATGGCGTCATAGAAAAGAGTGCAGTGAAATATAATTTTATTTGGACTTGTAAGTGAAAATAACAGGGCTTTCCCAAGAAATATAACTAGATAGTATTATATCATTTAGTAATACTAATATTTTCACTGTGCTCTTTTTACAGTTTTTTCAACAAACATTATACAGTACAGCATCTGGACTTGATTTGGTGGGCTGAAAGGAATGTTAAAGCCCACCACAGAGGCACTCATCTTCACCCTCACTCATGGCCGACGGCGACGGTGACGGTGACGGCGGCGGCGGAGAGGGCGGCGGGAGCGCCGAGTGGCAGCCCATCTACGACCGGGTCCAGGCGCAGGCCGAGGCTCTCGCCGCCGACCGCGCGCGCCTGGAGGCGGCCAGCAAGGCCCAGCGCGAGTCGTGGGAGGCGGCGCGGAGGCTTCAGCGGAGCGTGGAGGAGCTGCAAGCGGCGGCGCGGGAGAAGGACGCCGAGGTCGGCAGGTTGCGAGCAGAAGCCGCCGACGCTACCAAGAAGCTGCAGGAAGTGCGCCAGGTGATTCAATCGATAATTGCTGTCTCCCTCCCCCATTCCTCTCTGGGTTTCGATCTCTCCTGATGCTAGCTGGTGTTGTTGCGGAAGGAAGGCGGATGCGGGCAGGAGGATGAGGTGGGAGGCGGCCTACGTGGATCTGATTCTCGGTGCCAACCAGAAGCTCGACGGTGAGAAACCCTCGCTTCTTGTGTTAATCCCTGTTGTTCATGTCAGCGTATTTCAGGAGGTGGAAATCTTGCACATTTCCCCGCTTGTCGCTTCAGTAGCACATCATTAGATTTCTTAGGGATTTTCTTCCCTTTTCTCCAGTTTCTGCCTGTTTATGCGCCGCCCAAGTGCTGATTTTTGTTGGGCAGCGCCGAAGTGTCGATTTTTATTGGGCAGCACCGAAGAGAAACTGTTAACTATGATGAGCTGAATACCAAATTTTTCCTTTTGTTTTCTTACCACCAATTTATGTTACTGATAGCCATTGCCTTCTGCGTTCAATTTAGAACTCAGAGATGTCGACATGGAGGATTCCAGAATTTGTGCAGAAACCCCCAACTCTAAGGTACTTACCCCGCGAGCTGCATAGCTCAAAACATGCAGCCAAGCTTGCACATCTCGTTGATTAACACGACTGTTGTTTTCTGTAACCAAAGGCAAGACTCAGTCAGAACACTGTGGATCAGGCATCCGTTGCAAGTGATTTAAGCATGGAGCTAAGAAAACTAAAGCGAGCGTACGAGACTCTGAGCTCACAGAAGGACATGGAAGTTTCTACATTACTCTCAGAAAAGGAACTTGCACGTAACCAGTTGGTTGTAATGCGAAAAGCCTATAATGCGATTCTTAGGAACAAGAACGGGGAGGCAGCACAAACTTCTGAAGCAGCTCAGAAGCTTCAGCGGAGTGTAGATGATCTTAAAGTGTCTGCCCAAAGGAAGGACGATGAGATTAGCAGATTGCGAGCAGAAGCTGTTGCTGCTGAAAAGAAGCTACAGATAGCTCAAAAGCTTCAGCAGAGTGTGGATGATCTTAAGGCGGCAGCCCAAAAGAAGGATGATGAGATTGACAGATTGCGAGCAGAAGCTGTTGCTGCCGAAAAGAAGCTACGGGAAATGCAATCCTTGGTCAAGGAGAAAGATGATGAAATCCAAACTATTAATGATGGGCAAGATGAAACTAATCAGAAGCGCAGGCGTGTCTCCTCGACTTCAAATGTAAGTATTACGTTTGCAATTGTTTGGCTGGGCTCACACAGTGAACCTTGTTTCCTTTGTTTATTTATTTAGTGGCCTGACTTTACATACACATATAGTCAATGGACAATGCCATGTCCAGTTTGCTAAATAAATCTGCTTGATCAATCATAACATTGATAAAAATTTTTAATCCAAATTTACTGTTTGCAAGTTAGTTGATGACCTCGTGCTGTGTGATCATAGCGTTTTGCTAATATGCATAGATAAACAGACTTGTTTTCCTTTACACCAAGAAACATATAATAATCCTGGATAATGATATACTCCCTCCGTTCCTAAATACTTGTCTTTCTAGGCATTTCAACAAGTGACTACATACGGAGCAAACTGAGTGAATCTACACTCTAAAATATGTCTACATACATCCGTATGTGGTAGTCATTTGAAATGTCTAGAAAGACAAATATTTAGGAACGGAGGGAGTATGACTTAAATTATTTGTACCGACCAACTCACCGAAAAGCCTAAGCTGATGGGGAGAGGTGGTACAGTACACTTTGACAATATGCATCCAAAATAATTGAAAGGATGCTTGCACGATTTGTCTTCTGTTCAGAGGCTACATATCAGCTCCAGGCTATTCTTGGCTACCAGATCTGATCCTAGAGCGAGAATGAAGTAGTCAACCCTCATAATCATATGGAGAGGCGATTTCCTATGCATGGTGGCAGATACACACCCTTTGTCATAACTGCCTTTTTTGATATATGAGGTGTCGGGTTTCTTATGGCATTGGCACAAGTGCATTTTTGTTGTATAGAAATGACTTTTTCTCACTTCTCATTGTCCATTTTATTACCTTTCTGACACAAGTGCCTTTTCGTTGTGTAGAAAGGGCCTTTTCTCACCTCTGTCAATCTTTTCGCTTGCCTTTTTGGCACAAGTCCCTTTTTGCTTGCCTTGCTGGTTCAAAGTCACGATATTTTCGTTACAGAGTTATTCTCATGGTCCGAAATAATTGACCAAAATAATTAGAGATAAAAATTGGGGCCATGTGTAGCTAACACCATGGGTAGCAAATTATTTCCGTAATCGTATGTATGGCTTGCCGCATGGACCATTTTTCTTACCGTTAGATGCCCCCCTCCCACGCACACACACACGAAAAGACACAAACACGGACTGTCCACATATGATCGTAATCACCATTTTTCTTTAGGCACCCCCCCCCCCCCCCCGGGGCAGTTCAAATATGATCGTAATCACCCAAATTCTTGATAGGCTGTCTGCTTGAATTGTCTTCTTTCAAAAGGCAACATATCAGGTGCTAATTACGTTTGCAATTTTTCTTACCCTTATCCCTCCCTCCCCCACTCGTGTATTTTGTGCTTCTTCCATATGCACCCACCCATGTAAAAAGAAAAAGATCCTCACCTGTCTCTCGACTCACTCTTGGCGGATGTGTGGGTGTTACCCACCGGCTCACATGGTACCAAATTTCTAGGGAAGGGTCTCTCATCTTGTTGCAGTATGACCAACTTGAGTTTTGATTTCCAGGATTTGCTTACTCAACACTACCTTTGAAATGATTCAGACTTTATTTTTTATAATGTTTTCCATTTATTGGTCTCTTATGAGTTGTTTTTGTGGGCTTTAACTAACCAATCTATT